>NC_140514.1:28688229-28900729 GCF_964339955.1 Pipistrellus hanaki
TGAGATGGTGTCTATCACCAACCATTAAGATCATGGTTATTGAAGAGTGATGCTAAAGGGTAGCTCCCCAGTTAAAAAAGAAGGATCTCCAGCCTCCATCTCCTGGCTCCAGTGCACTCAGCCTCCCCAGTACTCAGAGAGGGCACAGGCTTTGTCCGTTTCCTTGTTGAATCCCCTTGAGGGCACGTGGCACAGGTCTTCAGGCCAGTGTAGCGCAGAGAATAGCTTGTGTTCCATCATTTCTCCTCTGGCGACCTGAGATGAGGATGATATTTATTTTCTCCTCCACAGCGTGCTCTTTAGTGCAGATTTCCAGGTATCTCCTTCTTCCTCTCGCTGAAGATGACTAGGGTTATTAAATATCAGAAGCAAAATAGCTGGAAAAATACATGTTTCATCACCAATGAGATTAAGAAAACAATGGCAGCACTTATGCTGCACTTTAGTATCAGTCGTGGCATAGATTCCTTCAGCTGAAAGTGAGGGCGCTCTGGCTGTGGCCCTGCGAGGAGGTCTCAGGTGCTCCGGGATCAAAGCTGGAGGGCATTGGAAAATCCCCGATGATTTCCTGGGTGCATTTTCATGCCTTCTTCCTGCCTCCCCCTGTTGTTCTTGGAAGAAGTTTAGAGTGCAGGATACAGAGCTTGTGGGGAAGAGCAGGGACTTTAAAACAAAACACATCTGGACTCAACGCTCAGTCCTGCCATTTCTGGTTCCAACATCTTGGATATCGTAGAACTTTGGTTTGCTCGCCTATTAAATAAAGTGGCATAGCTTGGTTTGCAGTATTGCTGCAGGGGGGTTGAAAGAGAGAACCTCTACTGTCTGCCCGCACACTCCAGAGAAAGAGTAGCTATCACTAAAACCCAAAGACATCTCTGTACTGTTAGAGCCTTCATACCGTTTCAATATTTTCTTAAACTCATAACTTGTTTGTGACTGAGATCACAAAGGTCTCTTAAAATACAGAGGAAACTGCTACTTAAGCCTGCCCCATCAAGTGCCTCCTGTTCTGGAAAGAGAGGGAGGCTTCTCTTACTAGAAAAAGGACATTGAAAAGAAGAAAAATAGCCAATTTTCCATGTAGAGAAATTAACTGTTTCATTCTGAATGGCTAGGTCAAGAGATCAGATTTCCTGCCTGCCTGGGACCCACAGCTCCAAATTCTGACTCTCCCTCCTGTCTCCACACGTGCTGCTGATGGGTGACCACATTGTGCATTCCCCTGATGTTCATGAATTCCATTTCAAACCCTCAGGTGCAGTGGCTTTGTTTGGCCTCCGGCGATCTCAAGGCTTGACTGCCCCCTGGTGGTGGCTGCCTTCCCCACACCCAATTGCAATCATTTTATTTCTTTCACTTGAGTTCCCCTGCAGAGCCAAGGAGTCTGACCAGTTCATGTCTTGTTTCTTAGACTGCAGCTCCCTGTGCCGCCTTCCAGTGAGAGGGAACCACTGACTTCAAGCTGCATTTTTCTGCCTACATTTCTGTCTCCTCAAGCCCTGCGACAGTTAAAGGAGTTTATCATTTCTTCTTTGCATTATCTTTTCCAGACAAAGGTTATCTCCAGGAAGGAAGCATCCAGATGCCTCATCATCTGGCTGCCTGAGGCTATTTTCCAATGTTCCTTCTACAAGGTGACCCACAGAACCACATATTGGGTCGGCAGCTAAGTAATTGCGGATTTTTTAAAGAAAATCAAAGACAATTTTTTCATGGAACTAAATAACTTTATTCTGTAATGTATTGCCCATTTTGATCAATGACCTTTTGCCATCTTTCAGGCAGCATCATAATCCCACGTTCAAAAAACTTCTGGTTTTTATTAGCAAAAAACTGAATCAGGTACTATTTGACATCATCATCATTATTGAAATTTTTACCATTCAAGGAGTTTTGTAAAGATCGAAACAAAAAGTAATCAGATGGTGCAAGGTCAGGACTATATGGTGGATGTGGCAAAACATCCCAACCAAGCTCCATTAATTTTTGCCGAGTGACCAAAGATGTGTGTGGCCTTGCATTGTCATGATGGAATACAACACCTTTTCGATTTGTCAATTCGGGCCGCTTTTCTTCAACTGCATTGTTTAATTTCGTTAGTTGTTCAATGTAGACATCAGAATTGATCGTTCGATTGGGTGGTAAGAGTTCAAAGTAGACAATTCCTTTGTAATCCCACCAAACTGATAACAAAACCTTCTTTTGATGAATATCAGCTTTTGATGTTTGAGTTGGTTCACCTGGCCTGCTCCACGATCTTTTCCGCTTGATATTGTTGTAAACAACCCATTTTTCATCGCCAGTTATCAGTCGTTTTAAAAATGGATCATTTTCATTACGTTTCTTTAGCAAATCGCAGCTGCTAATGCGTTGCGTTAACTGTGATTCTTTCAGTTCGTGAGGAACCCATGTATCGAGTTTTTGAACATAGCCAAGTTGTTTTAAGTGATTTTCAATGCATGTATGTGATACATGAAGCTTCTCTGCAATCTCACGTGTTGTACTGTGACAGTCCGAATTGATTATTGCTTTGATTAGGGCGTCATCAACTTCAACTGGACGACCAGAGCGTTTTTCATCTTTGAGTGAAAAATCACCAGAACGAAATTTGCAAACCAATTTTGACACTGCCGTTCTTTTAAGGCTTCGTCACCATAAACAGCACATAACTTTTTATGAGCTTGCGATGCGTTTTTCCCTTTGCGGAAATAAAAAAGCAAAATATGACGAAAATGTTCCTTTTGATTTTCCATTTTTCAACGAATGCCAAACAAAAACTACAAAACAGATCAAAAAACTTTTTTTACTGATTAACAGCTGAATAGCCAACTATAAAATAACAAAATGTGTTTTACATTTGTACTACGTCTGCAAACCTAAAAATTCAACTGAAGCCATATGTGTGAAACCCGCAATTACTTAGTTGCCGACCCAATATTTCATCCAGCTTCAGTCTAAACCGGGCAAACCAGCAGTGGGATGCTGCTTCCCAGGCACCTGTACTTGCAACCCACATGTGGGCCTGGCTGTGGAGCCAAAGCAACAGACCTCAGGAGCTCTCTTCTGCCCGCCAAACCTGTGTCCCCAGCTTCTCACAGGCACTTCCCACAGAGGAGCACACATCTCTCACCTGGATGGCCTGCATGCACCTCAAATTCCTATGATGAAATCAAACGAATTGCCCCAAACATGCTCCTCCTTCTGTGTTCAGTGCCTTGAATAAAGGTCTGTTCCTTTGGCTCCAAGGCTGTTCCCTTTTGCTCCATTTCTACTTTCCCTATCATATCTGATTCCCACACCCTAGAATGATAACCCCCTGCTTAAATAAGTTTTCACTGGCTACAGGATAAAATGCAAATGCAAGGCACTCTGGGCCTTTTGCAATCCATCCTCCCACACTCATGGCCCATCTCACCACACCATCACAGGATCCAGCCTCCATTACACTATATGTTTCTTCCCCCCTGTATCTGTCCTTCCATAGGGTGAAATTCCATCCACTCAGCTGGAAAACTCCAAGGGGAATGACATTTCCACTCTGAAACGCCCCGGTTCTTCTCAGATGTGCTGGAGAACTAGTGAGTCTCAGCTCTGGAATCAGTATTGTTGACTCTGTGCTCACAGAACGTATCTTGTGTCCAAGTTTCACACAAATCCTTTCAGCCTTCTGGGACTCTGGGACCCACCTTATAAAATGTTGTCAAACCAACACCAAGCATAATGCTAGACGGCGGTGGGTGCTTAAAAATGTTTTGTGAATTAAAAAGTCAGCACAGCTTAAAATTACATGAACTTTTCAAAATGCTGCAATTATACTTGTGGGCAACTAAAAGGGCCACCTATTGTGTTTTCACATAACGGAGTATAAAGTCAAACCTCCCTTTCCTGTTGTTATGTAGGTGATTGGTTGGCAGGGCTTTGGGAAGATGGTCACCCAGCAAGTGCCCATATTCCATGTTGGGGTTCATCTGTAGACATGGGCTTCAGTCTGAGCATGGTGGTGAGAAGACAGTCTCTGAAGTTAGATGTCTGCATTTGAACACCAACATTACCTTTTATTAGATCTGAGGCATGTTACTTACTCCTTTAGAACTGTTTTGTTTTCATTCCAAATTAATCTATAAATTCGGAATCAAGAATTTACCTATCAAGATAGTTGCAAGGATTAATTGGAATAAGACACACACACACACACACACACACACACACACACACACACACACATTTACCCAGTGCCTGGCACATGGTAACTGCTCTATGAATGTTAGCTGATACAATAACTACCCACCCTATATCTATATGCAAACTTTAGTTAAAATTCTACAGGGAAAACAACGTGAATCATAGTAAATCCCTTGATGAGAAGAGAATTCTACTGAGAATTTCTTGATTTTATAAGTGTTGCTAATTTGGCTTAATTCGCTGTAGAGACTAAACGTTGCTCCTTCTGTGTGAAAACAAACCCTTACGAAGTGCCCCCATTAATAAGTAAGTAACATACACTGAGCCACTGTTTTATGGGAGCTAAGTTCCAGGAAGTTGCATTGCAGCTCAGTAAATAAATAACTTCGCAGCTGGAACTCAGTGCTGAAGAACCTAGAAAGTTAATGTTCCCAAGACGAAATATAAAACTGTATTATTCTTGTCGCTTATGCGGATACTGCAATTTTTAAAATGCAGCAAGAGATCGCTGGTATGACTCAGTTTCCTTACATGTAAATAGGGATCATAATATCAGTAGCTACTCCACAGAAATATTTTGAGGATTAAGTAAGCTCGCATAATTAAAGTGCTGAAAACAAGTGACTGGACTTGTTTAAATAGCTATTCACTGTTATTTTCATAATAAACATTCTAATGGAGATAGAAAGACTGCCTCACGGAATCCAGAGCACATAGATATACAGACATCAAGTAAAATAAAAATTTTTAAATTAATACATAAAAACGTAAAAGAAAACCAAATCCTTTCCATTAAATCCTTTCCATTCAGTTACAAAGACTTTAGGTGTGGCCATTTAACATATGTTTAAATATGAAAGATTTACACAGAGAATTTAGATATTCTGAAGTTTAAAATATGTGCAAAGATCATTTGAATGCTCACTTTAAGCAAATTTGCTTTCCTCTTATCTTGAAAAACACAAACAAAAAATTATCAGGAAAAAAGCATTTGTTCTCCTGGTTGATCAAGAATTCATTAACGTCTACTCAGTATGGAATTACAGAGGCAAAATACAGTCACAATGTATGAATCCATTGTCAGTGGCCAATATTCTTTGCAACAATCAAATCAGAGGGTAGAATCCTGTTATATTTCCCTTTACTCTCTGAAAGTTACTCTGAATTGGCTGATCAGAGACTCCCAAGATGATTGCTAATGATACTTTGTTCCAAGGCACCACACCAGACCTTTTGTACCAGAAATAATTCTCAAGGTGTTTCCGAGAAATCTGTATGCCTAACAAGCACCCCAGAGGCTCTGGTTCCCATCAGACTCAGAGTCATCACTTGTATGCCTGGTAAAAGCTTCTGCACAGAATAAGCACTAGGTAGGAAGCAATTTAGTTTGTAGTTAGGACCTCTTACTTCAACTACAGGTCTATTACTTGCAAGGAGGGTAACTTTGGACACTGATATTTATTTAAATCATTGGTTTTGTCAACTCTGAAATGGAGCTAATTATGCCTATTTTATAGCAGATTAAATGAAACCAAAATTAAAGTGCTGAGACATAGTACATGATTAAGAAATGTTAGCCCTTTATATATAAAAGTGATATCATTTTCTATAAGTACAGTTGAAATGAATGATATAATATCTTCATTAAGTGGCATGTGGAAGAGTCTGTGGCATCGTTAAATAGTCCTGCCTCTTGCCCACCCCTGTTAGTACTATCATCCATGACATGCTGTTCTGTAGAGTGTTTATTGCTACAGTGGTACTACCAGAAGGCTCTTGTCTATCCTTGTGCAGACAATGGGATGAGAACATTGATAGTCTGGCAATGCTATTCAGATGCTATAAAAGAAATCACAAATTAAAGTATTTCCTAAGAATGTTGACATAATTACTTGAAAATGTCTCAGAAATTAGAATTCCTAGAAGAGAGGTAGAGAGTATGAATGGGTGTTTAGGGTCCCTATTCCCTCCATGTAGTCTATTTTTCATTTATTGACTGATCCTAAGGCACCTGTGCTACCCCTACAGAAAGTCCCATTGGGAATTTTTTAACAAGAAAAAAGAACTAATAATATCTGACTTTCTCAATGGTAATAGTGCCACTCACTTACCAACTTTCCATTGTTTAGTTCTCTTTAAAATCTAGAATCTCAGAGAATATTGGTCCTGTCAAGTTACCCAAAGGAAGGTAGTTTATGTAATTAATTTTGTTATTTCATATTCACATGGGATAAAAATATCAAGAAGGTATCAACTAAAATGTCCATATAGACTCATGAAAAATTAGCATTTTGGAGATTATTAAATTTCTGTTTTTATCATTGTGTAGTGAGATTTAAAACAAAACAAAAAACAAAACAAAACAAAAAAACACCCATACAACATAGATATAATTTCTTACTTTGATTTGGTATTGAAGGGGGAGAGTATCTATAAGCAACCTGTAACCTTCCAAAGTGAGCAGTCAGAGATCCATGTCAGAGACAAAGAGCTTGGCCATGGGGCTGTGGGGAAGCAGGCGGCGTAGAGTCGAGGACACTGGATTTGTACAGAACTGAGCCCCTTTTCAAGCTGCACCACTTGCTGCTACCTATGCAGCTTTAGGTAAATCATTGAATTCTCTGAACTGACTTTTTTTTTCCATTCAAATGAAAAAAAATTATTTTCATGGATTGTTGTAAATATTAAATAATACAAAGTATATTCTTTCCAACAGTGCCTGACATGTAAAATGTGCAATAAATAGTAGCTGTTATTGGCTCAAAGCAAATGTTAACATAGAGACTAGCCCTTCATAAAAATAATGGAGAACAAATATCTCTCCCTAAACAAATATCAAGCACCCTGTGGTTTTAGGTATCCATAGAAAGAACTATTATTGTGTATTCACTTTATTTTTGAAAATGTCACTGCTAATCAATTGCACATGCTAATTCAGGTGGACAGTGTGTTTCCACCAAAAAAAAAAAAAAATGAAAAATAAAAAAAGAAAATAAAAAAAGAAAAAGAGAGAGAGAGAGAGATCTTTACGATCTTACTTTTTTAAGCTTCTAATTATGCTGGTACAGTCCTGGCACTGTAGATATAATTATACAATGATGGCCTCTGTCCTTGCTGAGTCTACCGTCAAGTGGGAAGACAGATTTTATAACAAATAAACAAACATAAACACAATAATTATATAGTGTGTACTTCTATGATTCTGACTCCCTGGAACCTGTGGATATCCAAAATTCTGAGTCTTGGTCCCAACTCTTTTTTATAGCAATGTGGGTCTGGAGCAGGGAACACTTCACATTTCTAGTCTACTAAGATTAAACTATTTCTATGTAACTTCTTAGAAATCCAATGTTCAATTTTCAAACTTAATGAACTATTAGTGCTTCAATGGATCGTGTTTAATATTTATTAATTAGATTTTAGTATATAACATATAAATTGTTAAGCCAATGTCCTCATTTTCTCAGAAATACAGTCTCAACCAAGTCCTCATCACATTCTGTTCCCTGGTCTTCCCTTTAGTAACAATAGCAATCTGACTGACTCACAATTTCCTGAATACATTTAATAGACGGGAAGTCATTTGAAAAAGAGTCTCACAACAGAGAATTGTGATTGTGTAAAAGAAAGACAAAATTTAGATTGTGGATCATTATGGAGAACTTTCTGAGAGGATGGCATTTAACCTGAACCCTAAAGAATTAATAATTTTGACTCAGAGTGAAGGAAAGCATGTTTCCCACAACAGAAACACCACAGATTTTTTTTTAAAGTATGTTGTATGCATTTTGAGAATCTTTAGGAGTAAGAAATGTGGTTGAAGATAAGTTCAATGTAGTTGGTGAAGGCCAGACTGAGTAGTGTCTGGAAGGTTTCTTTTTTATTTTGTTTTGTTGTTTTTTTTAATGTGTATTGATTTTAGAGAGAGAGGAAGGGAGAGGGATAGAGAGAGAGAAACATGGATGAGGGAGAAACATCCATCGGCTGCCTCCTGCACACTCTTCCTGGGGATGGAGCCACAACCCGGGCATGTGCCCTGACTGGGATCTGAACCAGTAACTTCCTGGTTCATGGGTCAATACTCAACCACTGATCCACACCAGCTAGGCTTCCCTGGAAGGTTTTTATTAACTCTATCCTAAGTGCACAGGGAAGTTATCAGAGAATGTGACACATGTGTCAGGCAGTCTAAGCAGAGTTCTATTGTAATAAACAAACAGCAAAGTGCTAGTGGCTATCAAGGCAATCGTATATCTCCCCACATTAAGTATCCACTGAGCCTCTGCTCTGTAACTCTATCCTTCCAGGACTATAGCCAAAGAAGCCACACTAGCCAGAAAGCAAGGGAAACAGTGATGACAAAGCTCCTCAAAAACTCTTAAAAGTTTCTTCAAAAGTGGCACATATCACTTCTATTCACATCACCTAACCAATTCACGTGGGTATACCTGACCACAATGGAGTCAAAAATAAAGTGCTCGCACAAGAAGGCCCTAGTAGAAAGGGGCAGAAATGACTTCTGGACAATAATAAAATAGACCACAGAGCAGAGGAATGTGAAGATTCAGCTTCTATTTTTAAAAGATTAGTAACTTCACGATGGAGAAGAATTTAAAGGATACTAAATTCACAAGTGGGGAAACCAACTAGGAGATTGTTATAGGATTGAAGGTAAAAAAAAAAAAAAGAGGGGGGGGGGTTTACCAGTGGTGGTAGCTGAGAGAAAAATCAAGCTGGGTAGATACAGGATAGATTTTGGCGACACAACAGACAGGATGATATTTACTGTTTCACTCATACAAGAGTAGAAAGAAGTGAATTTAAGCCCAAATACAAGAATCAGCTAACCAGAAATGGCCGCTAGTGGCCTTGTGAGGGGTTGGCCACAGTCTGCCTTCCCTGCTGATGTTACAACCAAAGGGCCTAGTGCAGAATCCAAGATACCAGAAGCATTATGCCTTAGTTCCCTCAGCTTTCTAATAGGGATAATGTTAACTGCCCTTCTTAATTCAGAGGTCTACAAGTATAAAATCTTCTACCTTCTACAATAATGTCTCTCTACTAAGTCCTTAAAAAAGTAAATAACAGAGCTCCCTGAGAAAGAGATATGGTGTAGAAAGGGCATTACATTTGACACCAGAAGATACTGGTTTAATTTTGTCTGTGAATTGTATTTATCTTTAAAAAAAAAAAATTAAATACTCCTTATAATAAAAACATGACCTTTTAAAAATTATTTAATTTGCAGAGCACCAATGTAATCATTATTAAAAGTAGATTTTGTATTATCTACCTGCTCTCAGGAAAATTAAATGAGATGATGACTGGTAGTCAATCAGTTGCACAAGTTCTCCTTTCTTCATATTGTTCTCATAGCTGAATGGGTGTTGAATTTTCCCAAATGCTTTCTCTGCATAAACAGACACAACCAAGTGAATTTTCCTTATCCCTTTGGAATAGGGATAAACTTGAACCAGCCTTATCCTTGGAAGAATCCTCAGTTGGTGGTGGCACATAATTCTATTCATATATTGCTGAGTTGTATTTGCTAATATTTTGTTAAGGGATTTTGCATCCATATTCATGACAGATATTGGCCTGTTGTTTTTTTGTAACTGGCTTTGACTGGTTTAGCAATCAGGGTAATTCTAGCATCATATAATGAATGGGGAAATGCTACTTCCTTCCAGAAGAAATTGTGTAAAATCAATGTTATTTTTTTTCTTTAAATGTTTGCCAGAATTCTCTGCTGAAACCATTCTCTGAAGAATTCATTGCAGAGCTTTCAAACTAAAAATCCAATTCCCTTAATAGTTATGAAGTTACTCAAATTATCTAATCATATTTTGTGAGAGTGGTATTTTCTGTTCTTAATTTCATCTAAATTGTCAACTGTATGTGTGTGGTGTTGTATATAGAATTCCTTTATTATTGTTTTTAAGTGGAAAGAGCTGTTGTGATTTCCTGCTTCGTTTCCGATAATGATAATTTATGTCTTTTCTCTCTTTTCTCTTTGTCAATCTTGTCATGGATTTGCCAATTTCATTGATCTTTTCAAACAACCAACTTTTTATGATATTGACATTTCTATACTGTTTTTCTGTTTTCAATTGTATTAGGTTCTGGTTTTATCTTTATTATATTTTTCTAATTGCTTTGGAATTGTTTTGCTCTTCTTTTGATAGGTTTTTGAGGTAAGAGCTTATATTACTGATTTGCATCATATTTTTTGTCTTTTCTAATGTCTGCATTTAATGCTTGTACTATCTCTCTGAGGGGGGATTTTCATGTGTTCCACAGATTTTAATATGTGGCATCTTCATTTTTGTTTAGTTAAATGTATTGTTGCATTTCTTCCTCTTTACTAGGACCCCACTGATGCTCAGAGAAATTAAATTATTTTCCCAAGTTCACATAGGTAGTAAATGGCACTGGTTGGATTGGTACTCTTCTAGTCCAAAGTGTGACTCCTTAACTCTATAGTTCCTAATTCCTTAGAGGTCTGTGGTGAGCCTGCATGTGTCTGATCTATAGAGTAGTGCCTCAGTGCTGGTTACTGCTCCCCACACCACCCCCACCACAGTGGTGGGGAAGGTGATTTTGTTTAGCTGGACTCTGCTGAGAATCCTGAATCTCCACTAGGTGGTCTCTGACAGCACCCCAACTGGGAGAGTGGGGATGCCTCATTACCGCTGCCTCTTTCCCCCCAGCCCTTTAACTAGAGACAGCAAGCTTTAGTTGGGCTTTCTTTTTGTGACATGTAATGTTATTTTCAAATTAACCTTACTGCTCCTTTGTGTCAGGCCTGGGATAGTTGAAACAAAAACTAAACCAAAGGCACTCAACACTGAGTTGTTCCTTTGGTCTCAATATCCATACTCTTCTCCTTCTCTCTTATCTTTCAGAATTTTCTTGTGTTTGTTTTGTTTATAATATCTAGGATTTTTCCTTGTCCGTAGGGAATGTCTCCTTCATCTTATTGAAAGCAACAGTCTATATTATATCAATTCTCAAAAATTTAATTAAAACTTTTCTTCAGAATAAAATTTTTGAGAGCAGAGTGCCTTCTTCTACATTAAAGTAGAAGCAATATCTTCTCCATTGGAGATCTGCATTCAGGCCCCCTAAATTTATATGGGTGGTCCTCACCAGCTGTTTTTCAAATGATAGGCAGCATTTATTGCAAGTGTGTTACCTGGGCTTATATTTTTTGTTCACACTATGAGAGAACAAGAATTTCATTTACAAAATTATTGGGATAGAAAAGATGATAGGGCACCAATGCAAACACTGACTATATATATATATATATATATATATATATATATATATATATATATAATACTCACCTAAGGATATTTTACCATTGACTTATTTTGAGAGATAGTGGAAGAGTGGAAGGGAGAAGAGAGGGAGAGAGAGAAACATCCATCAGTTGCCTCCTGCTGGTGCCCGGACCATGGCCGGGGATCGAGCCTGCAACAGAGGTATGTGCCCCCCCCTTGGCCGGAATTGAACCTGCGGCGCTTCATTTCATGGGCCAACACTCCAACCATTGAGCCAAACTGGCTAGGTCTAGGCATCCTATATTTTATCAGGCAACCCTACATCAGGATCCTCCTTAACACTGCATGTCAGGTAACTCTTGTCCATCAGTTGAAATCTGCCTGTTAAATAAACCATATGAGGCATCAGAAGTATAGACAAAAGAGGACAAGTGAGAGTCTTAGAGGAGGAAGGGACATAATGAATGTACCTCTAAAAAAAAAAAAAAAGAGGTGCTGGCCATGTCTCTTCTATAAGGGTAAAGTAAATTGATCTCCATGTTTCCTACCTGATGCAGCAAAAATACTGAATATATTCCAGCTATATGTGTGGGGGAGGAGAAAACTCCCTCCCTTCCTTTCTTGGTTCTTATGTCTGGTCAAATAATTAAAATGACAGGAAGCAGATTAACAGGGAGCCCACATAGGTATGAAAATTCAAAAGATATTAAAGCAAAATGAGGTTTATGTTATTATATCATTGCAGACTAAGGAGAAGGAGATAGGAGTTTGGGATTTCAAAGGCAAGTAAGGCAGTTCACAGGCAGATAAAAAAAAATTGATGTTTTGTAAATAAATGTTTGTCTGGGCATCTAGAAAAAAAATGGGTCACCAACAGCGATTTGATCAAACTGGCGTTGTAAGATTCCTCCCTATCTGCCAACCGACTTCAGGTTATGCTGTGATTGTCTATGGTGATAGTTCTTCAAGGAGCAGGCCCTCTATTTTAAATTCTTTCAGGCAGTATGAGGGAAGGTCAAAGGTTCTTCCTAAGTCTAAAAATAAAAATCCTTATGCCAGAGAGATACGTTTTGGGGCAGAAAGTTCTTCTGCCCTACACATACTAATGATCTGAATATTATTACTAAAGTCAAAATTCTTATGTGACATTAAATGTTGTTGTCTAATATAATGGTTCAAAGAATAATCCCTGGACCAGCAGCAGCAGCAGTGTCACCTGTCAATGTCTTAGAAATGCAAAGATCAGCTCCCAGACCTCCTAAACCAGAAACTCTGGAGTGAGGGCCCCAGGAATCTAGGTTTAAAAGCCCTCCAGGCAATTCTGACCCAAACTCAGCTTTGAGAGCTGCTACCCTATTAGCACATCCAAGAACAACAGCTGCCCTGCTGGAGAAATCCCACATGTGAAGACTCCTTTCATCTTTCTACCTACCCAGGGCTCTATTAATTTAGAATTTGAAAAACCAGTAAATGGACAGCTGGCTCTTCATTTCAGCTAGGTACCAGCACAGTACAAATCTAACATCCTCCACAGAAGAGCTGTAAACCCTCAGTTACCATGTCCTCCCCCTTCTTTTGACCCTGGTGGAGAGGAGGGTGACTGATGTTCTCTCTAGTGCCTGATCAGAGGTAAAGTCTGGTTATCATAACCTCCACAAGCAGAAGTGATACACTGAGTGTTCCTGTTTCCAGAATCAGTGTTCTCCTGAGCTGAGTCAACAACAGTTTTAAGTGTTCTCATCTAAATCAACACAGCCAGACAGACATATTTTCATTATCTTACTGCAAAAAAACAACAACAACAACAAAAACACACTTGAGTAAAGACCACTAGATTTGTTAATTAGAACAAATCCTGATTTCAGTAGATACAACAGAAATCTTTTTGATATAGCAGGTTGAGTACACTCTTCAGAAGAGAAAATACTGCTATTGCCTTATTTTGAAAACACGCTGACAATATAAAATCCTCCTTATAGATATCAAAATAGCTAGATATAGAAAATAGTTTCTAATTAATTTAACTGACAAAAACACTAAGGAGTCAAATAGTTTTTATTTTATTTGTGTCTGTTTTCATGTATATAAATAGATAAATCTTCTTTTGATGACTTTTACTCTTAAAATAAAAATTAATGTGGTTGGATGGGAAAATACTATTAGTATAAAACCTATAAAATGTTATTTTTTCAGGTTAATCTAGTGATATTTTTACAGAACTGCTAGTTATAAGAAATTGAAATAAAGAATAAGTGAGTGTTATTGGAAGTTTTCACTAAAACACCATAACTAAATTTAGGTTTAATTAAAAATATTAATGAGAAGTATATGTTTTCCTATAGTTTCCTCTATTACAATATAGGTTCCATAGAGGCACGGATTATTGTCTTCTTTCATTTACTGCTGAATCCCAAGGACATAAAATAGTAAATGAAGGAATAATTATTTAAACAGATTTGTTTGGTGAACCCACTTGAAGAGAATCACTATTTGTAATTCTTCAATAAATCATGAAAAATATGAAGCAACCCTAGATCTAACCTATTCAGCAAAAATTAAATTTTGCCATGACATTATAATTATAAAAACTCATTTTTTCCAACCAGCACATCTTTTTATTTCCCTTTGAGTAGAGAGTAGGAGATAGAATGAAATTAGCAAACCAGTTAGGGAGTTTTCTTCACTAGCTCTGTGAAGTTTATCACAGGCAAGCAATTTACCAGGAGTCCTGTAACCCTGTGACTCCTGGTGCAGGGATACAGCCACACTTGATAAGCCACACTCCATTTGGTGGTTCTGTTAATGTACTCAGGGGACATCCCCTAGTTCCTAGTGAGTTAACACTGCTTCATGTCTATTTCTGTTTCTTACTGAAAAAAAGGATTTTACAAAATCACTGAAGTTTGTTGGTATGTGATTTTTCTTTCAGGATGATAGAATACTGCTGTCCAGATGACTCAAGGATTTGAATTTGAAACAGGAAAGGTTCAGGGAAAGTGTGGTCAGTAAAATATGTTTGATGTTTTTTCCAACATTATTTTAACAGGTTAATGGTTGTTAAGTTCCTGAGTTCCATCCAGTGCTCAGTTCTGCAGTACTTGGCATTCTTGGCTGTTTATATTCCAGAGATATGCTGGAGATGTTGCTAATTTTTTATAACAGCATTTTGTGCAGTTGATATACATTTTTCAAATAAGAAAGTAATACTTGCTCTTTGTAAAATACAGAGAATCAGAACTAAAAATATATGAGTTCCATAAAATATACCTTTCCTTGGATGCTAACCACTTTAAATATATATCTTTCTTAGTTTCTTTCTTTGAAAAATATTATTGAAAACTGTTATTTTTCTGGCCAATAAATTGCTGTAGACAGTTTCCACCTCCCCTTTTCCCCAAGGTAGGATTTTATGAGTTCTGATGTAATATTAATTGGCCCTGTTTACTGAATCTCTCTGAGTGGAATCTTTTCTGTGAATCCTGTTATTTATACAAATGCAGAGTATAAAATTTCTCTAAATTATCAAATATAAGAAAAGCAACAAAAATTTTTCTTTCATGCTAACACAACGTTTTTGTCTCCCACTCCTTTTTACACAAATTTATTTAGAGATACTGAAGAACTGTTAGCAAGCCCCCATTTCTTTTGCCCTAATTCTCTATATATATTTTTTTCCCTTCCAACACAAAATTTCAGGTTCATAACCTATAAAATCAAAGAATGATATATAGGTTTGGACATACCAACCTGCTTTATTTTCCAAATGGCTTTTAGGAACCTAATTTTATTTCTTTATAGAGCAAAAGTCACATACTGAGAAACGGAAAGAATTAAGATATATAGAAGGGGCTGAAGAGAGGAGCAGTGAAGACATCCCCATTACATCATGTTAAAATTCTATTTTATTGCTTTGGCAATAGTGCCACCTAGTGTATATAAGGGTTAATATCAAAGGTGTCATGGTGTCAGAATTCACTGCAATTGTAAAACAAAAACAAAAACCAACAACACACAATTTTACAGACACAAAAAATCAAAACAGTTTTATAGTAATTGAAATTCACTGATCCATTTTTAGATATCTGTTTGTCTGACAATAAAATTCCACACATAAAGGGCTTTTATTCACTTGAAAATCTTAAACTTGGGGAAGAGGGAAAACGTTCTCAGTTTAAGGTTAAACAAGGGTACAGATTCTGAGGCTAATTAGCAAAAGTGCATCCTGTCTTTATCATAAGACCAGATCGCTTTCAACCTTTTGCCTGTATCCACAGTAAATTTTAGCCAACCACAAGTTATTTGACATGTGTTTGTTTTTTACCTCATTCCCAATGTATTTATCTACAATATTCATTTTGATTATGGATTAATCAAAGTAATGGTATAAACCTTTAAATGAACAATGACTAGCTTCCATTACAATTTATTCATCAAACCTACCATATGGACTAATGTGCTTGACACTTTGCACTTTGCAAAGCAGTTTTTATGTATACTATTGTTGAATTCTTGTTGGTACATATTAATAGTATTCCCATTTTATAGTTAAGTAAAATAAATCTTAAAACACTTTAGAAATTCACTAAGCCACCAAAGGCATTCTCAATAAGAGAACCAATACATCCAGGAGAACAGGCCATCTCGCTTGCCCATTACCCTCCCCCACTGAAATTCCAGGACAAAGAACAAATGGTATAATCCTGGCTCCCTGCATAAAAAGAAGAAATCCAGATTTAGTGTGAGTTATAATGGTAATAAGAGCCCTCACTACCATTTATGGAGTACTTCCTATATTTAGCAAACACTACTCTAAGAAATTGTTGTCATAGAATCCTAAAGAAAAGAAAAGAAAAAATTAAGGAAGAGAAATTCTTAGATTCAAAAAGTATGGCATAGAGAAATAGGGCTTGAGACTTGGTGGGGAAGTCTGTAAGGAGGACATTCCAAGAAAAGGGAAGTGTGCAGAAAGCTGCCCACCCTGTTTGTCAGAATCCTGATTTAGGGAGTGCCAAAGGCAGCGCCCAGAATTATTCCTTGACTTTTCCAAACAAATATGTGCCTGTGCAGACTCCAGGTGTTTACTGGGATCCCTATGCTTAATCTGTGGGTGTCCTTGTTTAAAGGACAATACAAACACATGTGTCCTCCCAGTATTACTTACCCTACTGATAGTATCTAAAGATAAACTTTATCTCAAACTGCTGGTACAATAAAAGCTGAATGAGGCAGGAGATCCAGGCTGTCTGGTTTCTTTAACCAGGCAGGGCCTTAGCCCTCTGTTTCACAGCAAACTTTGTGTCAGAGTAATCCATTCATCGTCACTCAGGGTCCTCTGGTCAGACCTGGCACCTGCTCTGTGGGCTCCTCATACCCACTTCTTAGCTCTAATGAAACATTTCATTTGTGCCTACTTTGGTTATGGAAATAACCCTTGAGTGTGCCCTTTTAACCATTAGCATCAAATTAATCATGACATTTTATTACCACTTCATTCTAGATAATTACTAATTTAGGAGAAATAACATCTTAATAACTTAATAAATTTATTAAAAACTTAAGTTAAGTTTTCCAATCCATTAATTAGCATATTTATTCATTTATTTTGGACTTCAATCCCCTCAGCAATATTCTGTAGTTTTCAGTGTGGAGTTTTTACACATTTGTTAAATTTATTCATACATTTCTAATTTTAAAACTATTTTATAAGTGATAATTTTAAAATTTGGTTCTCAAAGTTATATTTTATTTGCTACTCTATAAAAATGCCATTGATGTCTGTATATTGATGCTTTAATCCAGCAAAATTGTTGAAGTATTTATAGTAATTTCTTCATAGATGGCTTTGCCTGCACTTTTAATACACACAATTGTCATTTTAAATCTACACTGAGTGGCCAGATTTTTATGATCTCTGAATGCATAATAATCTAGCCACTCAGTGTATAACCTATATAATAAAAGGTTAATATGCAAATTGTCCCCTCGACCAATCAGGCAGGACAACCACCCATGTCCCCTCCCCCTGGCCAAGATTACACTGGTCTCATAAAACAAATGTGGATGTGTCTTTCCCCCTCCCCTGTTTTCTGAAATATCTATGTATAATATGTATATAAAAGCCTAAGCAACTGGCTGACCAACTGGTAGTTATGACGTGCACTGACCACCATGGGGACAGCTGCTCAACACACAGGCATAGAAACATGGAACAGACTGATGAATCTCAGAGGGAAGTGGGGAGGGGGGAGGATGGGAAGAGGTTAATCAAAGATCTTATATGCATACTAGAGGCCCGGTGCACAGATTCGTGGACTGGTAGGGGTCCTTTGGCCTGGCCTGCAGGGATCAGACCAAAACCAGCTCATTGACATCCCCTGAAGGTTCCTGGATTGCAAAAGGGCACAGGCCAGGCTGAGGGAGCCCACTGGTGCATGAATCTGAGCACCAGGCATCTAATATTATATAAGATTGGCATTTTCTTACTTAAATATTTAGGATAATTTTATTTTTTAGGAACATCTACCAACAGTCCTTAACATACTTATAATAGGTATTTTAAAATCATTGTCTAATTATTTTAATATCTGGTTTTTCTGAAGTCTGCTTCTTTAAGCTCTTTTCTATTTTGAAAGTTGCAGTGGGTGTTGCTTTCCTGTTTTGTTTGTTTGAAGTATAGGAATAATTGAAAGGGTTGTGGTACAGCCCTATTATTAAGTGCTGGACATTGTATTGTAGATAATACAATGTGGAGACTATGGATTATACTACTGCCCTATTTGGAAGCAGTTAAATTACAGGTGGATCATTTTATCTAGTTCAGACTTGTCTTTCTGAATTTTCAAGTGTGAATTTATCTCACATTTGCACTTAGTTGTTGCACAAAGTATTTTTTACTATTTGGGGGTCCCAACTGAAAGCCTGGCTTAATTATTAAGGTGCATGGATTGTAGTTGGGTCAGAACTCCATTTTCTCTTCATTCTATGATCTTTGTGTGATCAGACACCTCTACTCCACTGTCAGCCCTCTTCATCAGTTGCATGTATTATGCCTGTGGAATTTCGCCCTGCAGCCACAGCATCAGTGGAGACAGACCCCTTCACAGATCCCATGGCTCTTTCACTATGGTTCCCTCCCCTTGTCAACATATCCCACCAAGTTCAGTCATGGTAGAAGCCCCCAATATCAGACTCTGTTTTACTCACCCAGGGAGAATTCCCTTTCTGCTTCCGTGTATCCTGCACTGGACATTGCCTATGGCAAAAAGCCAGGGTGAATAAATTATGCATTTTTTCCCCTTAAGGACCTCAATCTTACACCAACTTCTGTCCAATGCCTAAACATATTTGCTTCACATAACTGGCCCAGTTTTACAGTTGTTTACATAATAAGTTAAGTGTAATGCTAGCTTCTCTGACAAAACTGGAACAAAAGCCCTACCTCCGACATTTTGAGTTTTTTTTCATCCATTTTTCATACACAGTCAAAGGATCTGCCCAATATGCAAATCCAATCATGTTGTTGCCATCCTAAAGTTATTAAATGGCTCCCTATTATCTTTGTTGTGAAATTTATATCTGTTATGTGCTTTTAAATTCCCTGAATCAGACTATCATTGCCTACATGTCCATCCTAATTCTCACCACTCTCTGTCTTACAAATGTCTTTGTTCTAGCTTCCCTAAAACTTATTCCTCTCTCATTTATAGATTTTTACACATGCAGGTTACTCCTCTTGGGAAACTAATTTTCCTTCTTTTTTCTTGATATCTCCTATTCATTATGCAAAATAGCAGCTTTAGCTGGGACTCCTTTTCCCCACCTCTGGAATAAGATAGAGCCACTAGCTACAATGACACCTAAACTCTTTGTAATAGTACCACTATGTCCCTCATTCCATAGTTAGTGTTTGTTTAATCACTGTCTTCTCCACTCTATTGTAACTTGAACACAATGCCACAACCCTCTCATTTATTCCTATACTTCTAAAGCTTATCGTAACACCTGACACGTGGTGGACATTCAACAAGTGCATCTTAAATAAGTGACTGGCTAGTTTGTGCATTTGTGTTGTTTAGAGCATATGTCCTTGCTATTTATCATGGATGTAAATAACAGTTAATTTTCAAAAATATTTGAAAATATTTACTATTATTCCAAATGATATTGTTTCAGGTGATATGAATGTTTTCAAGGTCAGGATTTATTTCTTCATAAAAATAATCTCTAAAGGGTCAGTCAATTCTCAAAGCAAGGGAAAGAAATATAAAAAGATGCCAAAGAGTTGTTACAGGTAATATTGTGTTTTGTCAATGGTCAGAGCTCTAATTGCAGTTTTCCGCATAACCAACTTTCATAGTTGGAAAATCTCTTGATATTTTCTTTAGTTCCCTTTGAAAGATTTCTTTTCAGAGCTGTACCATCCTTATTCACACACAATAGCTATTTTTAGGAATAAGGAGGTCAGAAGCATTAGGTTTCTTCATTCCTTCCCCATCATAGGTATAGAACTTACGATCCAGTTTAATAGCTTCATAAAAGAGTGACTCCTTCTCCCTTCCTTTAAATCCCCTCAAGATAGCCGAAAAGCATTTTCCAGGTTTAATGCTCAAATGAAAAATGTACTCCGAGTTGAAATACTAGGAGATATCACCTGTAATCTCTGGAACAAGGCTCTATTTTGAAAAATCCTGGGAAATCAAAGTTTCTTGTAATATGAGAAGACGTTAGGCAATACTCTGAAGGCAAAGATTTCACATAAGAATGCACGGTTTTGATCTCTTGGAACAAAATTGACACTGGGCTAAGGCATGTCACTTACAGCAGAGTTGATTGGGTTTTAGGAGACATTGCCTTGAGTTTGACAGCCCAAGGGGGAAGAAAGCCCGCCTCCATCAACTCCACAGTCAGCCATCATGAAGAGTGGCAGAATGTGTTTACCTTCTGTTACTTGGGAAATTGCCCAAGTGGAATTGTTTTGTTCCAAGTGAGAAGAAACAAGCCCTTCCTCTTTTAGACGTGTCCACTTCCTCTCCAAAGACCACAAGATGCACAGGATAGTGATAAAAACACAAATTTCTACGTTGTCTTTTTTTAAAGCTTACAGAGACCAAGAAGGGGAAAAAATATGAGAAGACTTACTAAGAAAAAAACACACATACAAGAGTTGTTTGGATTCTCTCAGTTCCACGCAATATGTGATGTGGGGTAAGGTTGGGGTGTAGGCATTGCTCTGATGGCCACATGTTTTCCGTTTGGCCCCTTGAGTGTGGCTCTTTCACAAAATACCATGAGTGGGTACGCACATACAGTGTGATTGAAACTTCGTGGCCTATGTGCAGAAGTCGGTTTTCGGCTCTCAAAAGAAATTTCAATCATTGTACTGTTGATATTTGGCTCTGTTAACTAATGAGTATGCCGACCACTGTGCTAGGACAATGGATTTAATTATTGAGGAGGTAGAACAGAGGGAGTCTGAGTTTAGAGACACCAGATATAGCAGTGGATGGGGATAGAGGCACAATAAAAGTCTATACAGTATATATAATAGATCAGGGGGACCTGCAGTTCCCTTCTTATTGGGCCCAGAACCCTGACCTCATCTTTATATTCACTGGGAAGAATATTAGAGGATTTTTGTCTGAGAAAACAATCCTAACAGGAGAGACTTACAGATACTGACAGGAGAGTTCCTAACTGAACTGCATAGTCACATCTCCTCACAATGAATCCTTCCAAACAGCCTCCCTCCTGTCTTCCTGCCTCTTTTTCCCCTCTCTCATCCTTTTGTGTATATGTACACATGTACTATGGGTGTCATAGATCACCAGTCAGTTGATGAAAGCCCCTAAGATAACACAAAGATCAAAATTATAAAAGAGAGAAAATGTAAATCTTAGAAAAGAGACACAGTATGGAAGGCTGAATAGAATTAGGGGGGAAAGCTATGTTATGCTCAGAGAGGGAAGTGAAGTGCTGTTTCCATGAAAGAACATAAGTTACAAAAAAAGTGGAACATTTAGAGAGTAAGTGCTCTTGGGGGGAAAAAATATGACAAAGAAAAGGAAAAATTCGGAAGTCTTGGAAAATAAAGTTGAGTAAAGAGTCATACAAAGAAATAGAAACTTCAAGAAAACAGAATTCAAAAGTTGACCCATGAGGTATAATTTACATATAAAAGAAGCTCTACAAAAATAGAGGAGAAAAACACAAGACAAAATTCAAGGGATACAATTGTTGGATAAATATTTTTTTAAAGTATATACCATGTTCTTTGCAAAATTAAATAAGAATGAATCATGTTGAAATACAGAAAACATGCAACTTCAGAACCCTGGGTACAAAGAGATGAACCTATATAGTTTAAGAGAAAATAATAGCTCATGTATAAAATATCAGAAGTTAAAATTGTATCAGAATTCTCCAAAGGAAACAGAAACAAACAAGCAGGCATTTATACTGGAAACTAGAAAACAACAGAATACTGCTTTCAAAATGTGAGGGGAAATTATTTTCAGACTAGAAGTTCTTTTTCAGCCAGGTTATCACCTCTCAAACAAACAAAAATACCCAAACACCATTTTTTTTTTTTTCTTTGGAGGGTTCGAAGCAATTTATTCCCCAAGTGAAGGCTTAACCCAAGAAAATGCAGGACACAGACTTCAGGCGATAGAACACTGGAAAGAGTGTAGAAAATGTCCAGGAAGATAGCTGGGCAGTCTTCCCAAATGTGAGTGGGAGAACAGAGGTTGTTTCAAAAGAAAAAGAAATGAACGAGATAGATAACCTCCTATGTTTGAATGTTCTGAGAGGAGATTGCAGATGCCTGAGAGCTTAGCTATGATTTACTGATAAGTATATAGGAACTTAAGTAGTTTAAAAGGAAATCATTATTAAGTCAATGATAAGCAAAATTTGTGCAAGAAATAAAATAGTATACCATCCTTGTCTTCCAGAGACATAAATATATCTCATCTGCAAATAATTAAATAATTATAATGCTGCACACACTGACAATTGATTAAGCAATGTGTGAAATAACTCCAGTAGGTGGGGAGGGAATGTGTGTCTCTGTTTGGGAGGAGAATTGAAGAAGCTAAGTCCTCATCTTGCACAGTAGAAAAGAAATACAGTATATAACATTGACTAAAACATGTTCACAGACATGCCTTGTAGAAACAAGGAGATAAGTAAGATAGGCATGGTTTATGATGTTAAAAGTGGTTTCCTCTGAGGAATGGGAATTTGCATGGGTTGCAAAGGACTATGAAAAGAACTGCTGCTCCTGGCTATGAGCCTTGTAGAACTATTTAATGTGTTACACTTCATGAAATTATGTCTTTGGTAAAAAATAAAACTGAATTTAAAGAATTCATCAATCCTTTTGACATAAATCCTAAAAAGCTATATTAAGCATACCTCTGTTACCTATATTCAAATTTTTTCATTGTCATCTGTGTACCAGCAAACTTTTTAGCTAAGGCTGAAATAATTCAGTAACACAGGAAATGTCCCAAAGGCTCCTGACCAAGACATGGCATGAGTATATACACTTTCTGTATATGCTTGGAAAAAAATCTTAGAAAGATAAACAAGAATTCATAAACCTGATCTGAAAGAACTGTGATCCTGAGATTCAAGTGGACTTGGGTTTCTTTGTTTAGGTGCTTATTTTAGCTTTTTCATTTAAACAAGGCTCTAATTAAAAAAAAAAATAAGGTTATAGAAAGTTTAAGAAAAAGAATAATACACCCAAAAGTACATGACCACATTTGTTTCTTTCCCTCCCGTGATAACCCATTTAATACATATTTTGGTCTAATTATAAATCTATTAAAGATTATGTTTGAAGGATATGTTTGTGGCTAATACTCAGAATAACAGTTGAAAGGAAAATTTTTAAATTCACCAAATCAGGTGCATTTCCTCTTTATCCCACTTCTTAATCCCCTGAAGACATGTTTGTATATTTGTTCACAATACTGTAATCTAACTTTTTGCTCACTGTTCCAAAATCCATTTCTGCACATTCTCCCTCTTACAACAGGTCTATGTAATGTTTTATTTTGTGGATGCACAGTGTCTTCTTGAACCATTTCCCTAACACAAATAGACTTAAAAAAAAAAAAAAATCCAATCTGTTCAGTGTTCTCTCTGCAGTTCCTGTTCCATATTCTGAGGTTTACCAGTAGGTGGTGCTGGATAGTAGCAGTAACTAATGCAGTTTT
The DNA here is from genome assembly GCF_964339955.1 of Pipistrellus hanaki. Taxonomy (NCBI): domain Eukaryota; kingdom Metazoa; phylum Chordata; class Mammalia; order Chiroptera; family Vespertilionidae; genus Pipistrellus; species Pipistrellus hanaki. The sequence goes on from NC_140514.1 coordinate 28,711,925, forward strand.
AGGACATTGCTGTGCTCTAATAACATAGAGGGTGTCCCCCCCCAGAATGAATACAAACACTTTGAATAATGATAAAGGCAGTATTTATTGAAATAAGTTTCATTTTAAAACCTGAGCTATTAACTGTTAAAGTGTGCACACATTTTTGGGGGGACACCCTCTACTTTCTGTAAAGTAATGGCACTGAGCCAAGTCAGGAAAGGAGTTTGACCTGTGCTGAGAAGTGAACATGGATTTTCCAGGATCCCATCATATTCTCTTGTGTTCTTCCCCAATGTGAGCAAACATAGAATTAGGTTATTGTCTATGGTCCTGAGAGAGAGGGGGGAGACTCAAGCCAGGGCACCATCTCTTAACAAAGCACCTGTCTCAGGCTTCACCACAATCCTCTACTGGGTTCCATGGCTCCACCTTTCAAACATCAAGCTTTGTGACAATCCTGCCCTGAGTCCTTCCCATGAGTCACCCCAAAATATGTCTCTCAACTATTATATCAGACCTGTACTTTTATCCACCTGTACAGACAAGGAAACAGACCTGTAGCAGTTGAATGCCCCATTCCAAGTTCTACAACTGACATGCTGTAAAGGAAAGAGTCTAGCGCTTGTAGCCAGAGAGGCACAGGTTTGATTTCTGGCTCCACTGACTAACTGCTCATTTCCAACAAACATTTAACATCACCAGACAATTGTTTACTGACCTGTAAAATGGGAACGATAACGGATGTCTCCCCAAGTTATTCTAATGTCAAATGAGAATACCTATGTATGATTCTTAACACATTTTCAGGTGTAATAACAATTCCAATACAAAGCAAAAACAACAAAAACTAATATTCTTTTTCTCCTTTTCTGACTCAAATGCTTTCTAGACTCACTTGCCTTTCTAATTTAATTAATTCGCTTGCCCTTCTTTCTAATTTAAGATTTAGATGTTTTACCCCTTTACCACCCCTACATTTTCTACCACTTTAATCTGCCATACGGCATAACCCTACTCACTCTGTATTAACTGCCACTTCCCAGGAGAAAACAGACATAGTCATTTCAATCACCGGTTATTTATGTCCCACAGTGTCCCATATTCTCCAAGGATTAGCATGTAGGGGGAGGCAATGTGTCCTTTGTGTGGCCCTGCCCTCTAAACCCAGACTAGCTTTCTATCTGTACTGGCTGTTTCAAGGTGAATGGTATCGTCACTACTTTTGTTTTTGCTCTTTTTGTGGGTAAGGGAAGGGTAAATTTTTAAGCTGTTTCTTCTCAAAGGGGTTGCTCTTATGTGACATTTACAGAAAGTTTCCTTAACGAAAGACACCCCTCCCCACTTTAGTGCTGACTTCTTTCAGGTGATAGTAGGAGGCTCATTGGCATCATTTATCATGTCTGTTTTCACATCACTGGATCATACCAGCACACTGTAGGTTAATCTTTTCAAAATGTTTCATCAGGATATGTGGCCATTCACTATCTCAACTCATTCACTTCTTGGAATCCAGTTTTATTTAAAAAAAAATATATTTAAAATGGCCTATGTGTAGTTGGCAATTAGCCAATTTATTGGCGAGTAAACACCTTACAGTAAGGTAATTTACAGCTACATTCTGAAGAATTAAAAGGTACTGTTATTTCCTTCTTTCTCCTGTAAGTCCCCAAGGACCAGGCCCTGGCTTCTGCCTTATACAGCTACCTTGTGCAACTTCAATGGGCTTTGAAACTGTGTATCTTAAGAAATATTTTTGAATAGATTGAATTTGAACATATTGGGCCAGTTATTGGTAATCTTGCTTATTTATCTGTGCATACTGGTAGTTCAAATGTTGACCACTTATCATTAAATAGTTGGACATAGGAAATATTTCCAACTAGGTCTGTATGAAAATGGCCAATATTTTTTACAGAATTAACTAAAATTTTATTTATAATTGAGCAGCCTTTCTAGCATGCTAAACTGTGGATATTCACTAGACCAAGATGGCTTGCATCCTAAGCATTGAGAAACAACTGTGCAGTTGTGGTTACCCAAACGTTGCCAGGGATGTTTAAGAATCCTGGGAAATGGTGGGAGTCCTACAAAGCTGAATACTGCCATATTCTGCAGATAAATAAATGCTGATTTTGCAAACTACAGATTAGATAGCTAGATGCCATAGCTATTGAATTTCCATACCAAGGAAGTTAAAAAAAAAAAAAAAGGGTCTTGGCTGGTGAGGCTCAGCAGGTTGAGTGTTGCCCCAAGCACCAAAGGGTTGCCAGTTGCAGGGCAGTCAGGGCAGTCAAGGTGGTTAGGGCACATGTCCATGTTGCAGGCTCAATCCCTAGTAGGAGATGTACAGGGAGCAGCTGATCCGTGTTTCTCTGTCATATCGATGTTTCTCTCTCTCTCCTGCTCTCTCTCATGTCAATAAAAACAACTTTTTTATGTTTTTATCTCAGTTGAAATAATGCTAAGTTATTGGAATGGCTTTAAGGCAATACAGTTAAATTTCCTACCCCTTCTTCTAGAAAAACTGTCATAATAGTCTCAATGATGAAATTGATGTCATGAGAAGAGACCCTTCCACCTTCCATAAAATTTCATGGGCCTATGACTGTGTGTATTAGTACATACTCATGTGCATATGAGCACACACACACACACACACACACAGAGAGAAATAGGTGTTTTTGAGTGGTATTTACAATTTTGTTAAAATTAGTTTTAGAGACCAAATCATGATGATGTGCTAGCTAAGGTTTTAGAACCTCTCATTAATCAGAGAATTAGAGTTATATGTTAGCTTCATCACCTGAATTAAAAAAATCTAATAAATCAATTCCACTCCAGGTTTTGAGTCCATCATTTTGAGTAACAGTGACTACAGAAAATTATGGGTTTATGTCTTGTCTTAGAATCTCATAAACCACAAGTACAATATACCACTTAAGGCACTTTGAGGTCTCTCAAGTAAGACATATGAAGCTATTACTCATTACAGTCTGTGAAGCAGCTGTATTGTGGCCTTTAATTATAATTTTATAAATATTTCAATTAAGAAAATTAATTTAACTCAATGCATCTGATATATACATATATACACACAGACACATATCCTAACACTTATATACTTACCTGATGTTTTCTCTAAAAGAGGCATTATGGCAAATGACATTTATGCAAAACTGCAGAATAAAACATAGCTAAGTTGCCATGAGTTAATTTTCTCCTAAAGTTGTATTTTAATGGTTTTTAATACCCCTATGAATTATGTTCATCTGCAGGCCAATTTGTTTTACTTTAATAGTGTTTGGTTTCTTTTCATCCCTTTTAAATCACCCAATTTAAATTTATGAAAACTTCTTGATGTAAAGAATGTATCTAGGTGTCAGGAATATCAGGATTCTAATCCTGGTTGTCAACCGTTGCTCATGAAGGCTGTGACCTTGATCAGACACATGCCCTCTGCTGCTCAGTCCTCATCAATAAAACAAGGCCATTGGACGAGTGGCTCACTAAGGCCTTTCCAGCACATTCTCTATCTATGTGTGTTTAAACAAGAAATAATTTAGGATTTGACTGACAACTAGGTCAACATTATGTACTAAGGACACGAAAAGCATTTAAAAGCCTCTGCTGTGAAGTTAGATATCTCAAATGAAGTTCCCCAGACACATATTCTAAATCAGGGATGCATAAAAAAGTGATTTATTAGAAAGCTAGTATAAGAAAAGTGGCATGAAAAAGGTATGAATGGAAATCAAGGAAGAGTGTAGAACTAAATACAGTCCCACAGGGTATGGTAACTTTGGCTCAATTCCACACATGAGCACTGGAGACAGAGTCTTAGTCAGAGACAAGGGAGATGGAATATTCATGCCCCATTGCCCCAAACTCGTCAGACCTTGATTCAGAGTTTGTATCCCCAGAGGGTTACACCTCTCAGGCATCCAGGTCCTGAGCATCTCTACTAGCCTAAGGGCAACCTTTACTAGAAGATGCAGAAGGAAGCTGGCTGCTTGGAGGGAAAGCACTCAGGAAATAGAAATGTAGCAGAAAACTAAAGGGAACCAGAGGGCAATGAGTGGAGGATGCAAAAGTCAGCAGGGTCAGCTTCCACCTCCACCCATTCCAAAGTACATAAGCAAGCATGTCTTTATTATTTATTATTTACCTATGTGATTTTCATCAATGAAACTAGATTTTCTACAACTGACATTCAAAACCTGGATCTGGCCTGTGAAATAGCTATTGGGAAATTCCAATAGTTGATTTATTGTGGCCTTTGCAAAAGAGGAAAGCATATTGCTAATAAACAGCAATTAGTCACATATTTTAGGCTAAGTGGAGACTATTACTCACTCTGGGAGTTACTGAACTTTAAATTATATACATCTTATTCACTCACTTTGGCAGGTTATTATTTTTAGAAAACATTTGGTATAATCTTCATATACATGAATGCCTTTCCTCTCTTTGGTAAAGGAAGTTTGAGACAATCCAACACTTATATTGATCTAGATAATTTTTCCACTTAAACTGCACCCAAATATGATTATAAATCAGGCAGCTTGGTGAAAACAACATGATTCTGTTGAAATTTTCCAATGGGCCTGAGCTAATAAGACTCAAACATATTGAATTTAGGAAGCCAGGTGTAAATCTGAGCTAAAAATATCATGAATCTGCAGCAATAAACTTTCCCCACCCCAAATTCTATGGGACCCACATTTACACTGTATTCATTTTTAAAAATACATTTAATTCTATAAACTTGAAACTGAATCTATAGCTTTACTATTTCAAAACCTATAATTTCTATATTAATGAATGAGACATCTTTAATTATAATTGACTCTCATATAATCATAAATTATGTAAAATCAATCCCAATTTACATTTGCTTAGATTGAATCCTTCTCCACTTTTCTCTATGACTCACATAAACTATCATCATTACCTGTATTTGTTTTGTTTTTAACAGCCTCGAAGACTCTATGTGAAACATAAAATAGTAGAATAAACCAGATAAGAGCAACAGCATATATTTTCCACACTCCATTAGTACCCTAATAATAATTCACACATGTTATTAGGATCTGAACCTAAGTTAATTAACAAAAAATATTTCAAGGTTACACTGTTGTCGGTTGCATCTGCCACTGATTGTTATCTGCAAATAAACACATGCAAACCAAGGACAAATCACAATAAATCTAAGTAGACAGGTACAAGCAAATTGGACTATGAACATGGCATGTCTCTTTGCTTAAATGTTGTCCACAAGTCCTAGAGAGATGTGCTTGGATTTAATATTATTGGATTTGCCATTTCCTTACAACTTAATATGTGAATAACTACAATTACATATGATTCTACTATCCCAGCTAAACAAATTCATTTATTAAGCTGTTAGAATCTATATAAAATAGAAATTGGAAAATATCTGGCAATGTTGTATATTGGGCTAAGTAATTATATTCTGGTAACTATTTTCAAATGGTCCTGGTGAGGTGAGATTGGAAATGTTGACACAATTTAAACTTTTAAATGGGTGACCCAGAAGTGTTCTCTCGTCATCACCTCTCCCATCTAGTTTGCTTTTGCTTTGTTTTCTTATTGCCATTCTCTCTATGCTTCAGTGGTGCTGTGGGCTAAATGGTGTCTCCCTAAAAAAAATCATCTGTTGAAATCCTAACCCCCTGTATTTCAGAATGTGACTGTATTTTAGAAACAGGAGTTTTAAAGAGGTAACTGCGTTAAAAATAGCTCACATGGATAGGACCAAATTCAATATGCTAACATACTACTTGTCAGAACATGCACATGGCTAATTTCATAGTAGACAGAAATGTAATTTTTAGTCAGCTTGGCATATGTCTAGCTAAAAAGTGAAGGTACTATTATTAAGAAAAAAGGGAAGAGCAGATATTAAGTTACACAGACATTAGATTCAACTCTTCCGTATGTTCAAACCAAAATCTGAGTGCAAAATCTGAGTGAAGCACTAAGCTAGGGCTTTTTATTAGTTTGGGATTTCTCCAAAGGTTTAAATTTCAGAAAGAATGAGCCACTGGTGGATAAGTGTACAAAATTGTTTTGTTGTAATGTATTTCTTAATCTTTCATCAAATCTTCAGAGATGAAGGGCACTGACTTGTTTGTGCAATGTCGTGGATTTGTTGCAGTCCCTTCTGATCCCTGGGGAATAGGTTCCAGGACCCCCTCCCCAATGAATGCGTGAAACCATGGATAGTATCAAACCATAAACTATTTTTTTCCCTCTACACATACGTACACTTTACAGCTTTCTCTTTGACATATCCCAATCGTCAACATCACTGCTTTAGCACCGTTGTCAAGTAAAAGAAGTGTTACTTGAACCCAAGCCCTGCAACACTGCGGCAGCCAATTCAGTAACCCAGATAGTCACTCAAGATAGTCACTTAGAGGCAGGTAGGGTATCAGAATGAATATGCTGGACAAAGAGATGATTCACATCATGGGTGGGACAGAGTGGGATAACTCAAGATTTCATAACGCTACCCAGAAGGGCACACAGTTTAAAACTTATGAATTGCTTATTTGTGGGGTTTTCCATTTTATATTTTCAGACCATGTTTGACGGCAGGTGACTTAAACAGCAGGAAAGCAAAACCATAGATAAGGTGGGACTGCAATATGTCTACATATGGGTAGAAAGGTTCAAAAATGGTTATAAATTCCAAATCATCAGTGTAACTAATGCCTCAACTGCTTACAGCCAACAGATGTCGCTGTTTTGGATTAAAACAGACATATAAGGCTTGTCAAGGACATAAACATTCGATTAAAGAGAGGAAATTAAAAATATATATATATATGAACACCAGACAACAGTGTACATTCTTTGAGCAATAAGGAAGCATAGTGCACACAAGGGCCTTAGAAGTGATAAAAAGAAGCAAGAATGGAATCTGCTGGAACATTGTTATACTCAAAGATCCTCTTTCTTTGGTGTCTGAGCAGTACGTTTGTGTCAAGGGAGTCCAATGGCAAAACATGAGAAACAGAAATCAAGTCCAAATGAGCAGCGGCACCTCAGCACGAGGTGGGATGGGGACACGGAGTGAGAAGGGACACTCGGCACAGTCAAGGGAAAGCTGGAACAGGGGTGGAATTAAGAGACATAAAAGAAACAAGTAAGGAGTCGAGGATATCTGAAATGAAACGTGAGTCTTGACCATGATTTCCAGAGGGACAGGAAGAGGTGATGAGGGCCCTGAGGGTCAGCCCGCACATAGTTAGTCAGTTATAATAAGGGGAAATCGCTTCCTCATTACCAGTCCAGGAATGATGTTGATCATCTTCCCCGCTCCCCCATTTCAGGTAACTGCAGAGAAGGCATAATTGGCTTGAGGAAGCATGGGCTGCACAGTTCAGAGCCTTGCTCAATGGGAAAACCCTAGAGGCATGTGCCAAGCGGGATGATAATGACAGCTGTGCCCATCAAATCAGGCAGCCGGCCTTTCAGAGGAGAGAGGGGTCACCCCAGAGACCAGGTGGGTTATGCCTCGGTCTCCCAGAAGAGAAGGAGGAATGCCTTTCCTGAATTGGCTGTAAAAATGACAGGTTTATTTAACAGGTATGGACAAGGTGATAATAATATATAGTTGGATATTTTTAAAGGTACATTTATTAGGAAAATGACTCCTGGGTTCTGGACATTGTATTTAATAGGAATTTCACTAGTTTGATATACATATCTTATTTTCTGATCTATTCTTATTGCATGAACCGAGAATCAAAATGGGGCTTCTTTTCTTTCTACAAATGTCTAAAAGTTTTAGGTAAAAACATAGACAGGTAAAGGTCTTAAGCATAAAACCTAAGACTTTTAGTATTTCGAGTTATCTGTTATTAAGAGATCACCACTAGGCTAATGTTAGGAAAATATTTGCATCATAAAGAAACAAATTCATAAAGAGAGAAACTTCCTTTTGGCTTTATGATGACCTATATAAATTGTTTAAGTCACAAATTAGTTTATATGAAGTGCCTCTAATGTTTTTCAAAGGAAATGCCAGACACACATATAAAATTATGGTAGAAACCGTATTCACACTCAGAAATTTGGACCTAGATTAGCAGTCTTACAGAAGCTGGCTTGATCCCAATGAGTTGTCTTGCCAGAGCATGCTAACAGCGGAAACATCCGGAAAAAGAGTCACAGGAAAAATATTTCACCTTTTAAAGGTGATAATATAATCCATATGTCTCTGAGTTATGTAACACCTCTGCTCTATAGGTGAAACTCAGCGCTGAATCCCAGGGGTCATGTGTGCCTGTCCACACTGTCTAGGGTTATATATCACTTTTTCCTTTTAACAGCACAGACTAGCCATTGTAGGTCCCAAATGTTTAACACTAATGCTGTTGGATTTGGTAAACTCTATAGAACTCTGTAAAAAAAAAAAAAAAATTTAAAAAATGATATGCAGAAATCTGTTATGGTCCCTAAACATTTGGAAAATAATAAACTTCGATTTATGTGGCTTTCCAGTAAGCTTAAAATTATAGACATCTGACCTGTTAGTGAATGCTCCCTTTCTCAGCAGACACCCTAAAGTAGAGAGAGATACTGTATCCTTGCCCTTGCTTTCCAATCACAAAATATTTCATTGCTTAAAAAAATGAATACTGCCAAAACTGGTTTGGCTCAGTGAATAGAGAGTCAGTCTGAGGACTGAAGGATCCCAGGTTTGATTCCGGTCAAGGGCATGTACATTGGTTGCGGGCACATCCCCAGTGGGGGGTGTGCAGGAAGCAGCTGGTCGATATTTCTCTCTCATCGACATTTTTAGCTCTCTATCCCTGTCCCTTCCTCTGTGAAAAATCAGTAAAATAATCAGTAAAATATATATTTTTTAAAACGAGTACTGATTTGCTACAACCTAACTTTGTTTGTTTATAGTCCTCAGATGAATATGTAGAACTCTGAAGTGATTTGGGAATACCAAAATTGTTCCAGGTAATTAGGTAGAGGAGAGAATCTTTTTAAATATCCCTCTTTGATAAAAGTAAGGGCTTGGGGAATGCCATTGTTCCTCCCCACAGACATGTATGAAAGCCTACTTTGGCTGCACACATCGACAGTCTGCAAACTGTGTGGGAAGGCCCAGGACAGGTTCTTTTCTGGGAGGGATTTATAACATGCTGCGTGAGATGGGAATGCATGCAAAGGGAGATGACAATGATGAATAGCATTTGTGAGGGATCCAACAAGACATGCAGGAATCCACAGGAAAACAAGAACGATGGTGGAGCTGGGATCCACAAAGGTCTCAGAGAGTGCCTCAAATTCAACACTAGTCTTAAAATAAGGTAGGGCTTTGGCAGAGAGTTGATAAGAAAGGTGACAATGTCAAGGAGAATGGAGGTAAGAAGAATGGAAGCTACCGGCCATATTCAAGGACTGGTGACGGCTTAGTTATTCTTGAGATTATTCATAGCACAAGGATTTGGGGATTTGAGAGCATTTATTTAAAAATTATATACCTTTTGAGGTGCTTCAAATATTGTTAAAAAAAGAAGGGATGTCACCTACATTTATGGGTTGGGAAGACGGAAGCGGCTTCTGAAGGAGCTGCAGTACACTGTGCCCAGCACAGAACATGAGGTTGGATACAGTCAAGTAGGCAGAAACCTGGGCTAACAAGGGCAGAAAGGTTATGAGAATAAGGGAGAGAACACCAGTCAGATTGATCCTTAAGAAGGTTCCTCACCAGGAAAAAAAAAAAAAAAAGAAAGAAAGAAACCTAATAGGGTTTTAATCCTTGTTTTTATTTTTTAAGTGTGAAACATAATGTGAAAATCAGCACATGACTTGTCATTCTAGAGCAGGGGTTGGCAATCTACAGCTGTATGAATCAAATCCAGTTCACCACCTACTTTTGTAAATACAGTTTTATTGAAACACACCCGCACCTATTCATTTACCAATGATCTATGGCTGATTTTGTGTTACAACAATAGTATGAATTAGTTGCAACAGAATCTGTATGGACTGCAAACTCTATATGTGATCTGGCCACTTACACAATTTGCTGTCCCCTTTTCTAAAGCACAGTAGAAACCACTACGTTTTAATCTTTAAAAGCCTCGTTTTTGGCATCTAATATCATTCACTGATGAAAAGAAAAAACAAACAAACAAAACAAAGCAGGGACCCTTGGAGGAGTGGTTGAGTTAGGGCTGTGGCAAGAAGATAGAGGTGAGCCTGGGGCATCCTGTGGAGGCCATAAAGGAGGAGGTGCTCCAAAGAGGGTGGGGCCAGGACAGAGAGCGCAGAGCCAACTGGAAAGAGCTCTGAGTAGTCAAAGCTAAAACAATTTGAGTCACAAAATAAGTACTAACACTATTGGGTTACAATGAATAGAATTAAAAAAAAATGTTCAAGTCATGAATGAGTCCATACTAATATAAATAACTAAACATAGAAGAAATATGAGAAATAGAAAACCATCATTAGAACACCACAATCATAACTGTTGTAAGAAAGAATGACCAGTGAATGCTGACATTAATGAATGAAAATTTTGAGGAGAAACAGCATATTTGCAGAGTCTCAAAGTACCTCCCTATTTATTAATATAAAATGGAAAAAAATCATAAAAGTACAGAATCGACCAGATATCACCTTAACCAAGTGATCAACATCAACATCACCAATATAAAGACATATGGACATAATTCACTTCATTGATAAGATGCACTGAGAAAGGAAGGCTACCTCTGTGGTATTTTTTTCTTAAAAATGCAACCTCAATCTAATAATAAGAAAATATCAGACAAATCCAGAATGAGTGATATTCTCTAAAATAAGTAACAAGTACTCTTTAAAAACATCAAGGTAGCCGAAGCCGGTTTGGCTCAGTGGTAGAGCATCGGTCTGCGAACTGAAAGGTCCCAGGTTCGATTCTGGTCAAGGGCATGTACATTGGTTGCGGGCACATCCCCAGTAGGGGGTGTGCAGGAGGCAGCTGGTCGATGTTTCTCTCTCATCAACGTTTCTAGCTCTCTATCTCTCTCCCTTCCTCTCTGTAAAACAATAAAATATATATATATTTTTAACTGTCAAGGTAATAATAGAAAAAGGAAGAGAGATGAGAGAGATGAACTCTCACAGATTGGAAGATACTAAGGAGACATGAAAATGCATGCAATGTGGGATCCTGTTTGTATCCTGGGATAGAAAAAGGCCATAGTGGAAAACTGGTGAATAGGAATAGAATCTTTAGTAAATTAACAATACAATGCTACTTTCTTAGTTTTGATTCTTGTGCTATCTGGGTAAAGGTTATGCAGGAACCCTCTGGATTACTTTTGCAAATTATCTGTAAGTTTTAAAAATTATTTCAAAAAAATGTTAAAAAGTATTTGAAAAGAGAATAGTTTTCTATATTGCCAAAATGTTGGCTTTACTGTAAGAATTAAATAAGATACTGCAGAAAGTAAAATTAAGTCTCTTCCTTACAATATACATTTAAAATTTTTCGGGTATATGAAAAGCCTAAAGGTGAAAATATTTTAAATTAAAAGGCAAAGACCATCGAAGTGAAAGTAACACTCTTTGCTAAATCAAAAATACTAACTTCTTAATCAAAAGATCTATAAATACTGTTTAAAAGTCAAACAGATTGAGAGAAGATAATGACAATTAATTGAAGTAAGAAAAAATTGAAGTTAAAGATATGTAAATAATTCAGGATGTTCTGGAGATTGAATGGAAGTAAGATTACATCTTTATAAACACCAGGCTCTAAGTAAAATTTAAGCATTTTCTTTTACAATAAATGTGAGCTATAAACCAGAGTGGCATGAGTGATATCTGAGTCTGTCAAGATTACAGTTTATCAATGTTTTTAATGTAACATCATAGTTGCTGCAAACATCTAAAGATACTGTTTACTCTTATCATGTCCTCCAAATTATAGTATAGATTCACTATTATATATTAATTATGTATGAAATTAATAAAAATCAAGGGTTACTATATTATAATTTGTGGATTTTTTTTAGATTTTGTAGCTATGCTTTAATATAACTGTGTTCCTTTGTAATCCTATGTATTTTATTAAGAAAATTTTCAAATTTACCCCATAAAGGAGACTATTAGCTTTAACAGACTTCCAAAGGCATGTATGGAATAACAGAGGTTAAGAAACACTGTACTATTTTGATATAAATAGGATGGTATAAATAACAGTGAGAAAAAAACAGCTAGTGTCAAAATGATGTATGTACAATATGGTATGATTTTTATGGAAAACACACAAAATAATAGCTTATATTTTTCATGAAATCATATTCATGCATAAAAATCTATAAATATAACTGTAAAAAGATATAATAAATTCATAATAAATTTTGCCTCTAGGAATGGGGGAGGTGAATAGAATATCAGAAGGTGAATAAAAAAAGATAATACTTAACTATAATTTTTTATTTTTTATTTAAAAGCGAAAGCAACATGATATTATTTTATGCATCTGTAAATTCTGGGAAATACATATACTAATGGTTGTGTTTCTAACCTTTTTAAATGTCTCAAAATAAAATGTTAATCAATTTTTAGAAATTAATTCAATATAAAACATAGCCTTAAAGTATTTTGCACTGTGCTTAATATGCAATAAACATTTTATAACTTTTTTAGAAATTTCTACTATTACTATTTTTAAAAATTTGTTTCAAAAACAAAAAATAGAAAGGTTTGACCTCGCAGGTTGGAAAACTACATGAGTAAGAAGGAGCATGTCAACTTAATGAGATGTTGTCAACATCTGTGAATTATAGCAATCCTCCATACTGGCAGTATTTCCATGAAGTATGTCTTTCCTGTTCATGAGTCAGAACACAATGCCCTGAGTTGGTTGTACAGGAAAACGCAGCCTTGGGAGACCTGGAAGCCCAGGGCAGACCTGGGTGATCTGAGGCTTATTAGCTTAATGGGGCTTCTTATCAGTTGCAGGCAAGGTCAGAGCTAGTCCAGCCTCCCGAATGGCATCTCACTGAGCCATCCAACCGGCCACCCCACCAAACAGGAAGGGCTCTGGCTGAGCACTGAGGATCCTTTTGCACAGATGTTGCTAAAAAAGAAAAAATAAATTAGGGAAGACCTTGTATGAAAAGCAGTTGGCTTGTTAGTGACGTTCTGAAAAATAGTCACTCCATCTTTCTTTTTCTTTTTTCTTTTTTTTTTTCCTCAAGAGGCATGCCAAAGAAGAGGCTTTTGTAATTAAATATGGTAGAAAATACTATATAATTTATTCTCCTCTTGGAGAGTCATAATATCCATATATATTAGAATATTAAAGGCTCTGAGGAGTCCTATTCCCCTTTTCAAACCCAGCATCTCCCAAACTGATTATGAACATCTCGTAGAACTTACATTCATTTTGGAAACACTTTTCTAATGTTTCAAGAAAATCAAAACATCTTTAGCTATTTTTAATAGGGGAGGAAAATTTCATAAACATCCAGTTTACACTTGAAGCATGACATTAAAAGATGATTACAAATATGTTAGAGCACATAAAGCTGGATGAATTTCCAAGACAGCAGGTTATCTCAGAGGTCTGATCGCTGTCAAAAGTCTCTTTATGGTTTATGGTCCTGTCTGAAACCCTCAGTTCTCCCATATGTACATATATGGTACTCTTCCCTTCCCAGTTAATTGTGCCATAAATAATTTCTTCTTATCTGCATATCGATTACAAGGTAATGAATGCCACTTCATATTATGTGAAATACAAATCAAGCCCTAGACCCCAGGAGATAATATTCTTGGCCAAACTCCCAGGCCCTGTACTTGGGATGAACTTCAATGGAGTCTCCAGGGTTAGTGAGTGTTATGTTTCTAAGTGATATGTTTATTTTATGCCACATTTGCAAGCTGCCTTTCTCTCAAATGTACCATTACGGATTATATTGAGATTTTTTAAGGTGTTCGATTCACTTTATTTTTGTAAATGTTCTTTATTCAAATTTATCTCAATGTAGAATTTGTTCAAACCTCATCACCCGAGAGAGCTTTGAGGTTACTCTTTCCCTACAGGGGGTTTACAGAAAAAAAAAAATAGCAGCTAAAATTCAGAGTTGTCAAAGGTGTATTTTCTTCTTCCTAATATTTAACATGCTTGCTCCAATGAAAATAATGCACATGTACCAAAGGAAACCTCTGGTTCACTGACTTTAGCCTTTTTATAATGTCACATACCTGTGCCAATGTTTTTTGGATATGCTAGTACAGTTTTGTTCTTTTTTTAAAGAATACTTGGGGTGTTGATTTCATATTGGAAATCTATTTTATATCAGTGAGAGAAATACTATTTCCATCTGAAAGATATTATCTTTGAGATTGAGTCAGGTTCCATGCTGAGAAAAGGATCAAGGAGATATAACAACGGTTGAAGAAGTGAAACTCAATGTGTAAAGTATTTTCAAACAGCAGCAGCAAATGGTGAAGATGAAAAATTAGAAAAAGCATTTTCCTTTGACAATTTTGAATAGCTGCATCTTTACTTCAGTGCTGAAATGCTCTGTGCATTTGCTTTATAATCCTCTCTCCCAATATCAGTGCTTAAATAATTTCCTCTCACAGATAAAAGATAGGCACTAAAAAGTGTATTTTAATACTGAACTCAACTACTTCATCCTGAAATTCAAACCACATGAGACTCAAAGAGATTTAGACTATTTTTTTTTTTTTTTTTTGAGATCTAGGGGTTTCTTTTTGGTTGCCGAACTCTTGACATTTTTTTGCTCTTAGACACAAATTAGGAGTTTGACAATGAAAATTCACACCCCAAATCCATCAAGGTCTATGTAAACAGGGAATTATGAGACAAAATACATTTCCAACCACTCTATAAATCATATCCTTTTACTGTTCAGACATGGGGTATCAACCACAGTTTTAAATGGAAGACAGTCTTAACTGCAGGATCGCTCTTCAGGATCCTACTTCACACCCATCTCTTCAGACGCCACCTGGCTTCTGACCTGGGATCCTAATACACCTGCACTGTGAATGATTGCCTCCTGAAATAGGCCAAAGAGAGATGAAATATTGCATACAAAAACAGGAAATCCAAAAGATACTACAACACACACAGTCATTGTAGGAAAAATACTTCTATATTTTGTTAAATTGCAGATCCATAAATAAACAGAAATTTCCACATATTCATGGTTGAGCTCAATTGCATTTCTGTGGTTGTTGGTGCTGTCATTAAAGCACATAACTGAAAACTTACAATTATTTTCTTCTTTTATTCTATTTAATTGACAGATTCCAGGCTCAAAACGTCTTTGCTCTCTTGACCTTATCATGCAAATAGGATTGGTATAGCTAGAAACATACTTCTGTGGAGAAGATATTTACTTTTCTGATTTTCAATGCCTCTGTCACTTTTTGAGTCTGTCCTTAGTACCAGTTATGGTCAGGCCTAAGCATTGAGAATTTCCTGAATTAGAGAGCAGATGTTCTTAAATATTAGGGGGAAAAACAAAAGACTTAAAAGGTGGCTAAACAAATTATCAAAATGATGTTTAAAATAGCTGTCCATACAAAGTGATCACACCCTTGCTGGACAGGATATGGTAGAAGGACAAGCATTTGGCCAAAGGGCCACATGCTAGGAGAGGAGCCTGCAGTAGCTGAGGCTCAGTCCTGCTCCTCAGCTCCAGCCCTGACTTGGGCAAATTGCTTCAGCCTCTTTTAGAGGGGCTTTCCCAGGCTCTGAAATAGGTACATAAAATTTGTCTCACAAGGTTGTGCTGAAAATAAACTGTGAACTAGGTAGCAATTTAAGTAGAATGAAATTATATACTACTAGAGGTCCAGTGCATAAAATCCATGCACTTCGGGGTAGGGGGTGTCCCTCAGCCCAGCCTGCACCCTCTCTAATCTGGGATCCCTCTCACAATCCAGGACTGCTAGCTCCCAACCACTCACCTGCCTGCCTGATCACCCCTAACCACTCCCCTGCCAGCATGATCAACACCTAACTGTTCCCCTTGCCAGCCTGATTGCCCCAAGTGCCCTCCCCTGCTAACCATCTTGTGTTGACCATCTAGTGACCACATGGAGGCAGCAATCTTCTGACCACATGGGGGCAGCCATCTTGTGTGAGGGTGTGATGGTCAATTTGCATATTGCCTCTTTATTATATAAAATTATACATTTGATGGGTAGGGGGTGGGAGAAGGAACAAAGGGGAGGTGCATAGAAAAACAATAAGGCCTGATGGGCCATGGAAAACAAATTTTGAAGAAAATTAAAAGTGCCTCAGTTTTTAAACAGGTATTGCTTTCTAGAGTCAATTTTTTCAGTTTTTTATGTGTTCATCTCTTTATTCTAAGCAGAGGCATGGCCTCTTTCTTCCTACAAACCCTACATTTTGATCCAACCTGAAATGTTTTTCCAGATTATCCCTACGCATTTCAATGTGAAAAATGAAGCCGACTCAATTCAAGGAAAAATGGAGAAAAGGGGATGATTCTTTTTCTGACTTGAGAATTTTCAAAATGCTAAGTTAACCAATATAGGTATTTTTAATAAGCTCTAATTATAATAAATACAGTTTTGTGGCACAATTTAATTTATTGGAACACTATTTTTATATCTTTTTTTATGTGAAAACAAAATGTACAATATACTCTCATAATATAATAAATATAATTTTACAAACTGGAAACCATGGCAACAGTTTTTAATAATAGAGTATGATTGGCTGCATATGAAAAAATAAAACCACATTCTAAATAATTAAATTGTTTCTCAATATAAAATAATAATATCGCAAGCATTTTCACGTTTTTATGTGTACAATGTGGTACACTGTTTCAGTCTGTAGGGAAGATTATAATTACCAGACTCTCTTTTCATATATTACATTCCTTTTGTCACTAATCTCTGAATTAAAATGGTAATTTGAAAAAAAATAACCTGTCTGGAAAAGAGAAACTTGAGAATTAGGTTCTTCAGAATGAATGTTTTAATTTGGTCCATCCAAATGAATATATTTTCTATGACTTTTGGAGGAAAGGTTTGATCATTTTTTTTAAAGGGGTCGGGGCAGGAACACTGATTTAAATCAGATGCCTGTCAATTTGGCCTAACACGTCTGCATTCATATATTCCAGGAGATTAAACAAATAAGCAAAGGCTTTCCATTGATAACAATGTCTATCCAAGCAACAGGACTCTGTTGAAAAGAAAAGATTTTAATTCAGGCAACCAGATGTTTTAGCTTCCTGGTGGGCATTTGGCATCACCGCCACAACACAGCTGCATAACATTGTTCACTTCTCCGCTGTGTTGTTTGGCAGGACCTTCCAAAAAGCATGCCATCGTGGAGTCACTTTACCAAGCTCCAATTCAGAATTTAAGCTGCCCTCCCTCTATGCTGCTGTTCAAATGTCTTGTGAAACAGGTTATGGGAATACATAAATAGATAAGTGACTGGATGACAAACGAATGAAAGGTTCCGGCAGTGATATTCACACATATGGTCCTGCTTAAGTGAAAAAGAAATTCTTGTATCCAAATATAGTGTCAGTACCCAAAGCAGTGAATAACATTGCATTTCTCCAAAGGTCAATAAGATATTACTGAGTCCGCCAAATTCTCATAGCTATCGCCCAGTCATTAGTGGCGAAGTCAGAGATGGTAGTAATGATTTTGGCCCTAGGAATTCAGTCCTATTTTTTAATGAGTTAATCAGAGGAAGGTGTGTGCCTCTCTTCAATGTTTTGAATATGATATATTTGAGTTGCTGTTCAGCATAGATTTCTCAAAAGCGTGTGTGCTGTTAATAAATATTTATGGGGAGTGTAAGAGTAAATTCACGAGTTTCCAAACATGTTGTGATCCATCTTGTAGTTTCAGCATAGATTCTCTTGTACAACACAGCATTTAATTTTCATAAGGGTACTGACCTGACTAGTAAAACCAATCTTCTTGTCAAGATTACTAGAACCTTTTTCAAAAAATAATAAATGTTTATTTTTTTAAGGTTTCTCTTTGAGAATCCCAACTATTATAGAGCTGTCTCTCTCGTGCTGTTTATTTGTAGTAGGATCAGTCCTGTAAGACTTATTCCCAAGTAACTGTCTATTGTACTTCTTTTATGTGGCTTATTTACTAGTAGCATCTATTACCAATTCAACTTAGTCACATAGAAAGGAGGAACATTTACATTATAAATTAGAAGAACTGTATAAATATTACTATAAACTGTCCACAAAAGCATTAGAAACGTTACCAGATCTGTATTTTGCTGACCAGTACCTGATTTGTGTGTGAATTTCTGATAAGAGTAAATATATGAAGGATTACTGATTTAACATGTCAACTGCTCTATTCATTCTGTCTTTAATTATAAAAATATAACAAAGAATACAGCTAATCTATCCTTTCACACATCTGCTCTGAGGTTAGCCCAGGAAATCCCAAAGTTCATCCTGTGAAACTCAAAGGCTTTAGAGATTTAATACTATAGGGTAATCATTCATTAAGATTTAATTTCAACTCAGGCCTTTCACAACTATTTTATGAAAATGTCACATTTAGGATACTCTTGATAATTTCATTTCTAAATCGATTCCTTAAGTTTATTTAAAAGGTAATTATAGTCATATTATTACAGAGGTGATTTCATGCACAATTGCAGAGACAGAAAAAATACTTCGTGATATATTGAAACTGATACCTTTAATTCATCTTAATATATGAATTAATGATAGTTATCATGAACAAGTGATTGATATTTTAAACATTGATAATTTTTTAAGAAAAAAAATAAAAACATTAAGTTAAAGTACATCACTCTGCTTTTAAAGAACAGGAAAATATTTTATAATTATTTAAGGAAATTTGTAAAATGTTCAATTGTATCTATAATAATAAAAGTGTAATATGCTAATTAGACCAAATGTCCTTCCAGGGTACCTTCTAGATGAAATCAGGGTTGAGAGGGAAGCCCAGGTCCCAGGTGCCAGAGGGAAGCCGGTGCCAGCAGGGGAAGAAAGGACAACCCTTACATGAATTGTGTGCATTGAGCCTCTAGTATTTAGATAATCTGTTTCAAAAGTATACATTTATCATTCATTATAAAAGTGAATTTCTATTGTAAAATGTGCATTCCTGTAAAATATAAGAATATAAATAGTAATTTCATGTTTTTACAAGTGCTTAAATTTTAAGAAGCCATTACATAAATGTACTAGTGTACATATTATAAATAACTTCTTGGATATTACTAAGTGTTATCTCATTTTAATAACAAATACAAGGAAAAACTTTTGGTTTCTTTTTTTTTTTCCTCTTTCCTATCTACAATAAGTTGAAGTGAAAAATCATTTTTAGAATTCATACTTTAAAGTGGAAAAAAGAGGTAAAATTATAAGATAATTTGGGGATTAAAATATGTATTCTGATCAGCACGTTTTATGACCCAAAACGAGTCCTTGGGGTGTTATTCATTATAGCTAAAATGATTAGAACTAGATGCTCATGACACTATTACCTGTTTCTGTAGATTTATTGAAAATTAGCAATTCCATTTCTATCTATGTGATTTCTGGGGTAATACTGATAAAGATTAAAAAATTGATAGATAAAGATTAAAAAATTGATAGATTTATTGGTGAATCTAGTTGTACTAATACAACAACAGAGAAAATTTTAAAGTTTGTATTCCTAAAGGAGTTAAACTTTGGATAAAGAAACGTTTTCCAAGTAGAATGTGAGAAATTTTTGAATCCATAAATTGTCACTGCTGCAACGTTGAAAAGAAAGAATTAACAACACAGTTTTAACTTGTGTGCTTTCATGTGAGAAAGAATGAGACAAGACACAAAAGTTTCCAAAACAAATTGTGCCGTGATTTTGTTTGCTGCTGTACATCCCCATGGGGTGTTTTTTGCTGAACAGTATCTCTTGGTTTAGATTTTCTTTTTGGCTGTCTTGCTTCAAGCTATATGATATGGCTTGTAGGAATTTCCACAACACCCTGAATCAGATTACATATAGCATAGCTCTCCTAGCCCTTAGCAATGACCCCTAACAAAAAGTAGACATACAGTAAATATTTATTTGTTTTGTTGTTGTTGTTGATAAATCAAACAAATATTTCCTTCCTGTTATTATATTGACACCAGCGATGGCAACTCAGCTTTCAGATAACTGTATAGAGAGAGTCTGCCTCCCATGAAACTTGACCATGTATTTTATATTAAAAAGTGGCCATGTGATCTGTGTCTTTAAATTTTTATTAGGCATAAACTAGTGACATTAATGGTGTACACTAGTGACATTTCTTTACTGTTTTGTTCCTTGTCTTATTATGTTTTAAAACAAAATAATACACATATATAAGTACCTTATAGCAGAGCTGATAACTTGGTCGCACAACATGGATGTAGCAGGTGTTGGCAGCCAGCATCTGTTATGACAGGTCTGGGCCTACGCTAAATGAGTTAACTAGGAATTTTAAAACCCTTTCCTGTTTTTATTTTAATCCTCACCCACAGATATGTTTATTAATTTGAGAAAGATAGATAAACATGGATTGGCTGCCTTCCATATGCACTACAACTGGTGATTGAACCCACAACCCAGGTATGCGCCCTGACTGGAATCGAACCTGCAACCTTTTGATGTGTGGAAAGACACTCCAACCAAGTGCCCCATATATATATATATATGTATGGCATAATCCCTACCCTCAAAAATACTAACATTTTTTGAAATGTAGAGATATCTACATGCACAAACACAGGAACACATACATATGTACATACACACATATAAGTGCGTGTGTGTGTGTGTGTGTGTGTGTGTGTGTGTGTATATATATATATATATATATATATATATATATATATCCTATATTCCTTCACATGTTGATACACACACAAAAAGCAATAGAAATCCAGGGCATCACCTAGAGATGGGGAAGATACTTTGAAAATAATGGGGCTTAAACACTGATAAATTTTTAAGAAAAAAAGAATAAGAACATTAGTTTAAAGTACATTACTTTGCTTTTAAAGAACAAGAAAATATTTTTTAATTATTTAAGGAAATTAATTGGGTCTTGAGTGATAATGAGGTTTTCTTAAATAAAGTTGAGTGAGGGAATATTTCAAGCAGAGGAAACTCCTAGCTTTATGTATAGAGGTCATACCGTAATAAACATTTTTTCTTTTGACTTTGTAATTGAATAACTGGGAGAAATTAATATGGGGTAAACAGAGGAAAATATTAAGTTAATAGGTACATTTCAATTGTTAGTGTTCCTCCAGTTTTCAACCTGTTAATTGAAATACTTGTAAAAAAAATTTAGATAAAGCTTTTGAAACATTTCTGACCTCTATAATGAAGCAATGATGCACATGTAGAATTTAAACAAAATGCATCTAATCATATTCTCCTCCTTACTTCCTGCAAGGATCCTGTGAAAGACATTCCACTAGGTTATTCAGACTTCATTTACTTACCATGTATATCCCTTACAACATTATTTTTAGATTAACACTGAGAGTTGACAAATGCCAGCACATAGAAAAATGAAGGAATGAACCCCATAGTACCATAAATACCTTTTTAAAACAAAGTCCACATAATTTCTTTCTTTTTTTTTTCATTAAAATTCACAACATGAAAGCCAGTTTTTGTTTTCTTAACAACAGATGAAAATTGTTTTTAAGGTCTTTATATGCCAGCATATTGCCTTCTCCCTGGTCTAATACTAAGTGACAGCCCTGTATTGAGCAATTTTAAACCAGGTCTTCAATTTACAGCAGGCATGTCAAAATCTGTGATAAGTGAAATAGATATTTAATGATACCTAATGGGTAGTGATACAGCATAATATAGGTGATTTGGCTTAGAAAGAACTTGCAAACATTATGCCACCAGAGTAGAGCATCTGAAAGTGTAGTATAACTGTAAAATATTCAGCTACAGAAAGAATTCATAACAGAAAAAGATCAAGAAAATAATACATTTACTTTGACAATGTGAAAATTACTTTGGAACTTCCTTTGCTATTTGCATTCCATCTTGGAACATGCCAAGGTGTTTGCAGCTTAATTTTTTTTATTCTGTTTATTGGAGATTCTTAGGTTTCAGGAGAATAAATACTTATTTACAAGTGAGCATACTTCCAAATCTAAAAGGGAATTCTCAATTTCTCCCAATAACCATCAGAATATCAATATATTAATTGTGTTTTAATATTTACATTGTGTATGGCACTATGATTAAGTATACTTCATTTTATGTGGTTAATAGTTTTAGTTTTATTCTCTTAAATTGAAAGTGTGAGTATATACATATATATACACAAACACACAAATATATTTAAAAAATATAATAAAGCAAATATTACTAATGATTACATTAATCACCAATATCCACTGTTACTATCTTGATGTGTTTTATTCCAGCCCTTGGTTTAAGTACGTAAAACTTTTCCCCCCTACAAATGAATTTTAAAACATTTGGGATACTCAAACAGGGGTTCACAGCAACCTCCATATCCTTAATAGAAGAACTGTCTTATTTTATAACATCATCCTTCTTCAGGGAGTGAAACAGTAAGACAGAAAAAAGAGCATTTATCCAGCAGTTAGATCAACTACAAATGTACTTACCAATAAGAGCACAAGGAACTCAGAAAAGGAGGAAGAAACAGAGAGCTAAACAGAGATAATATACATCTGTCATTTTGATTAACTAGGGATCATTCTATAAGTAATACAAAGGAGAAAAAGTTTTAGATCAGAAAATTTTTCAGGGACAGACTGTATTTATTGAGAAGGTAGTTCATATCATACCTAATACAATTCCCTGGACAAAGTCAGATTAACTTTGCATAAAATTAATGGAGAATTTTCTTTTTCTTTCTTTCTCTTTCTTTCTTTCTTTCTTTCTTTCTTTCTTTCTTTCTTTCTTTCTTTCTTTCTTTCTTTCTTTCTTTCTCTTTCTTTCTTTCTTTCTTTCTTTCTCTTTCTTTCTTTCTTTCTTTCTTTCTTTCTTTCTTTCTTTCTTTCTTTCTTTCTTTCTTTCTTTCTTTCTTTTCTCTCTCTCTCCTCCCTCCCTCCCTCCCTCCCTCCCTCCCTCCCTCCCTCCCTCCCTCCCTCCCTCCCTCCCTCCCTCCTTTCTTTCTTTCTTTCTTTCTTTCTTTCTTTCTTTCTTTCTTTCTTTCTTTCTTTCTTTCTTTCTTTCTTTCTTTCTAGTGGATGGGAGGCAGAAACAAAAAAAAGATAAGGTGAAGGTGGAGCCAAGAGATGGCAGAACATCATGCCATATTTTGTAATCCTTTCTCTAATTCTTCTCTCCAGCAATTTGCCCACCCTAAATTTTCAACATAGACTTATCAGGAAATGCAAATATTTGCTCTGAATAAGTTTCTTGTGGGAACCAATGAATTACTGTGGTCTAACTCCAGGTGGTTCAGCGAACAGAGTTGAGGAGCGCATGATGAAGACAGGTGTGGAAGCCACAAAAACCAAGCAGATGGCTTGTGCACTCCCACGGGGCCATGGATGTGAGGCTTATTTCAAGTTTAACTGGATCTCTGAGAAGAAAGTGGCCCTGGCTGAATACAGATCATATATTTATGTTGATTCAGACCCTATTTTGTTCATAAACAATCATATCTCTCATGCCATTAACATTTTTGCAAAGATATTATATCAGCTCTGTAATATTATTATGCTAAAGCATTATAGTTTTTATATCTAATCCCTTCTGTTTCTAGGTTTTTGTTTTTTGTTTGTTTGTTTGTTTTGTTTTTAATATGTTTTATTGATTTTTTACAGAGAGGAAGAGAAAGGGATAGAGAGTTAGAAACATCGATGAGAGAGAAACATCGATCAGCTGCCTCTTGCACACCCCCTACTGGGGATGTGCCCACAACCAAGGTACATGCCCTTGACCTGAATCAAACCTGGGACCTTTTGGTCCACAGGCTGACACTCTATCCACTGAGTCAAACGGGTTTCAGCTCCAGGTTTTTCTTAATAATTTAAAACAAAACTGTCAATGGTATATATATATATATATATATATATATATATATATATATATATATATATATCTTTCTATAAAAACCTAAGCAACTGAATGACCAGAATGACCAGAACGAGCTGAACAGCAGGTAGCTATGACATCCTTAGCACTGTCGCAGAGGCGGGAGAGGCTCCCACCACTATGTTCACCAACCATGAGCTCAGCTTCTGACTGAGCTGTGCTCCCTCTGTGGGAGCGCATTAACATCAAGGGGAAGTTCCTGCATTGAGCGTCTGCCCCCTGGTGGTCAGTGCAGGTCACAGTAACAGGTCATTCCATTCAGTCAATTTGCATATTAGCCTGTTATTATATAGAATTATTATATAGGATTATACTGTTGATTGACATTTGGGTTACTTCCTCTATTCACCTATTATGAACAATAGTGCTACTTCCTCTATTCACCTATTATGAACAATAGTGCTCTGAACATTCTTTTAAATGTCTTTTGATAAACAAATATACATATTTGGGCATATATCTAGAAGTGGAATTGATATTTCAAAGTATACAATGATCAACTTTAATATATATTGTCAAACAGAACTCAAGAGTATTTTTGTAGTTTGCACACCACCAGTAAGGTAAGAAAATTTCAGTTGCTTTATATCCTAACTAATATTTGGCATTATCAATTCTTTAATTTGAATGCTATTGTGGTGTTTATGAAATGGTACTTTTTTGCCATTTACATTTTCACTTCACTGATGATTAATGGAAATAAGCAATTGTTCATCCACTTATTAGCTATGTATCTTTTGAGAAGTGCATATTAAAGTTTTTTGACCATTTTATTGATTGCGTGATTTTTTTGAATTCTTCAATTTCTTCTTTTTTTTCTAAATAGAGTCCTTTGTTCTATATAAATACATTTTCACTATTTCAATGATGCTTATAAACAGGTGTTCATTTTTAACCAAGTACAATTAATCATTTTTTTTTCTTCACAGCTAGTATTTTTTGTGTCCCATTTTTGAAAACCTCGCATACCTCAAGGTCATGAAGATGCTCTATTAGTTCCTATAATAAGAGGTTAATTGGTTTATCTTTCACATTTAGATTGGTGATCCAACTAGAATAAATAGTTGCCTATGGTGTGAAGTATAAGTCAAGGTTAATTTTTTCCTATATAATTATCTAATTTACCTAGGGCCACCGACAGAAAAGGTCATTTTTTTCCCTACTGCCAACCATATCCCCTTTATCATAAATCAATTGGCATATTTGCACGAGTCTGTTTCTGGCAGAAACTGTGCTAATTGCTTATCTCCTGGCTTCCAATGGTTCTCTCTGTGATTTCTTTTACTTCAGCATCTTAACCCGAATAGCTTCCCACCATCTCCAAATAGATGACTGTCATATATCACTCAACTCCTCTACCTCTTTACAACAGAAGCACCGTCTACCCCAGCATGAATGTACCTTAAGCCCATTCACTTTTTTAAAAGCAGAGTTCTTGAGGAACTTAAAAGTAGTACTTTGACTGCCAAAAAAATTCACATATGACAACAACTCAGAGAGGATACAAACTGAACCCCAATTTTACTTCTAATTCCTTGTATTGTGTTATAACTAGTGTATAATTGCCATTTATTAAAAATGAAGTAAAACTTGTTTAAAAAGTTAAATGAATAAAATACCTTAGTTTATCACTTATTTTGTTCAGGAATCCCAAAAGTAGATACTAATTTTAAAAATTGTTAAATAAAGTTAAGAGTTTTAAAAGAATAAAGAGGCAGGGTTTTGTTTGTTTGTTTGTTTTGTTTGTTTTTTGTTCTTGTTGTTAAATCTATAAGCATATTTCAGAAATGAGGCCAACTTGAAGCATCATAGTGACATAAGAAATATGAATTTGGAAGTATAGAATCTACCATAGACATACTCTGAAATTACTTGATGATGTTAAATCTGAAGCAAATTTAGTACTGTGCAAAGTGACCAGATCATGGCTCTCATTACAATTACACAGATATACAACACTTCTAGACTTCAAAGTGTATGTAACAGTTAGGGCCCCAATTGGAAATAAGTGGTACACTTAAATTACAATAAATGAGGACAGGTATTTACAAAGACACTCCAAAAAGAATGCCACAGTAACCGGAAGTTGGTAGCAGTTGAGCTTATTTTAATTCCTTAAACCTAAAGACATAAAGGAAAACCATTCCAAAAAAACAGAAGAAGGCATACAGAGAATGCCATCTTTAGAGGAACAGCAACCTTAGTTTGAGGGTCATAACCAACCCAAGGAAACCCCTGAGGGAGAGTGTTTCCCCTACAGGGAAATAAATAGCCAGAATTCCCTGACTGAATCCCCTTCTCTCTCCCCTGCAGGCCCCCAATGCACAAACACACCAGAAGTCAGATGGCCGGGGAAGCCATTGGTGGAGACCATACACATTAATCTTTCTCTAGATACGGAACAAAGCAGGGTAGAAAGGGCAGATAGTGGGACATATCTAAAACAAGAGAGACTTGAAATTCTAACTTTGCTATCACATCTTTACCATCTTGGCTCTTCTGCAGGTTTAATTATTATGTGCCAAAATATAATTTCAAATCAATTAGACTTTGGGTATGTAGGCTGATTAGGTTCAGAGAGATGATGAGTATTTAACTCTACAGTAGGTATAAATGTATATTTTGCTCATATGAGAGATCTGGAATGAGTTTTGGAGAGAAGCAAAGGATACAGATTCATCAGAATGATTCCTCAGAAGGTTTTACTACAATAGTTATGGAAATAAAAGGGTATAATTAGTTCACCTGGGAACATTTTTGAATCCTTTAAAAACCATTTGGCATTGCTATTCCCTATAAGGAAAACTAAATTAAAGAAACCAGTAATTAAAATAGAGTGCTTTAGATGTCCTTAATAGAGATGTTCTTTACTGAAATACTAGAAATAATATTGGCTTGAAGCGTTACAGTGACTTAAGAAATAAGAAGTAGGAAGCATGGAGCTGGCTAAGGTGTAGTATTTATAGACAGCTTTTGGATGTAAATCAAAACTCTACCAGAAAGGTTTAAAAGGAATGGATACTTTATTAGGTAAGGTTCAATCTACAACTGTGAGTCAATTGAAAGTTAATAGCAGCTTTGCTAAAGGTCATAGATAAATGGCTACTGTAGTTTTAATGAATATTTTATTCATGTCACCTTTAAATTAGTTAAATTTAGAAAGAATAATGAAGTAATGCCAAAGGCTCCTTCCTGGAACACTAAAAGCAGAATTTAATTTTAAGGCTTTTGTACCAGATTTCATTCTCTATTATATGTTTAAAACTATTTGGAGTCTCGTTTTATTTTTTAACATTTTTTACATGTTAGAATTTTTTTCAAAAATATATGTTTTATATCAATGATATAGCAAAAAAAAAAAAAAATGAGTGAATTTGCAATAACATTGAACTCATGTTGAAACCAAACTTCATGACATATTACCATAGTAAAATGAGAAAAAAATATTTTAGTTTTTTGGATATTTTGTTTTCTCTTCTGAGAAATGGGAAATACCTAAAATGTTGAGCATTAAATAAGATAAGCCTTTTATTTAATATCATTTACCCTCTCCAGTCTTATCTTTGTGAGAACAGAGCTTGTCTGGTGTAATTCAACAGTCCAGCAAATCTAACACACTAAAAAGATGCCCAGGCAATTTTCTTTGTAAACAGTATGAATATGAGCATTACAAAACTGAAACTTCTGATTTATAAAGTGAATGGCATATGTAGCAAATGCAGTTAGAAAGCTATTAAGGGGAGGGTGCCTACAGAACAGCTTGGACCTATGGTTTAAGCCTAGCCTCAGAGCTGTGACTCTGAAACAGGTGTCAGGGAAGAGAAATAGGTAAAAAAAAAAAAAAAAAAAAAGATGAGGTAGAAGGAGCTCAGTCAGTGGAACAAGATGCTGGGGAACCCAGTTTATTCAAGTGCATGGAGGGCCTTTGCCTTGGACCACTTTACAAGGCCTGGTGAGCACTCACTATGCAGAGTCTGAAAGGTCTTTTTGGCCCCTGAAGGTGTTCTTCAAACTGAAACAAGATGCCCTAAGGAGCCATGAGGGGAGAACACACAGAGCACTAGCAGAATGGACATAATGATGGACATGTAGAATAAGTGGGAAATAACTTTGTTATTTGTATTGGTCACTTTTGTCAGATAAGACTGCAGAAAAAGAGACCCCAAATTTTGCTGAGAACCAATTCCAGCATGTAATAATTACAAGAGTTTTACTAAAAGGTTGGTGAAGCTTGGGCGGCTCAACAAGGGTGAGCCACATATATGTAATTTACCTGTTGGAAATGGCTAAAAGGCACTTCCCCCAAACCTGAATAGGATTGTTAACTGCCAGACAGCTCGGGGAATTTTATTGCCTCCTGTTGGCCAAACACCTGAACAGCTGTAGGCTATTCCCCAAAACTGATAATGCTTCTGTACCCTTGATACCTTATCCTTTGAAGTGTATGTCTCCACTTTGCCTTGGGAGAAATTGTGTTTAATAAAAGCATAGGTCCTTGGTCAAGGTAGAGTCCTTTTTTTAATTTTATTTTATTGAGGTTTTTTTTTTGTTTGTTTTTTTTTTTTACAGAGAGGAAGAGAGAGGGATAGAGAGTTAGAAAAATCAATGAGAATAAATCATCGATCAGTTGCCTCTTGCACAACCCCCACTGGGGATGTGCATGCAACCATAGTACATGCCGTTGACCAGAATCGAACCCCGGACCCTTTAGTCTGTAGGCCAACACTCTATCCACTGAGCCAAACCGGTTTCGGCAAGGTAGAGTCTTTAGCTCCCTTCAGCTGAAGCTCCTCTGACCCCCAATGCCTTTCAAAATTATCTTTCGTACTTGGACTCCTTCTTAATCATTTACTTGAAGCCCCTTTCTCCAGAATACTGAACCCTTTGTAAGGCTGGGACAAAAACCCCAGGCAAAAATTGTAGTGGTTTACAATAACAAATACTTATTTCTCTCTCCTGTTATTATGATGGCTATGGGTCAGACACTGTGTCTATTTGATGGTGGTATACACCATACCCATTCATAATCCACTGGCAAAAGCAAGACAAATGGACTAGTCTCAAATCAATGAAGTAGTCACCGAGGAACCAGAGGGAAATATAATCCTTTGACAGGGAGGAAAGCAAATAATTGGAAATAATAATATAACCTACCACCTTACTTTAAGCTACTTAATTTTCCCCACATACATAGCTGATCCTAATAAAATTTATTAAAATTTCAGATAGAAGGCATCTATCAACCTACCAATTAAAAGCAATTTATTGGTTAAAATTACCTTCTTATTATCTAATGAAGGTAGATATTTAAGAATTCTAAATGCCTTCCCTTAGTAGGTTAACAGCTAGCATAGATACATTTATGTCAAGCTGATGGGAATATCCAAAGGTCACTGGAATACTTCAATAAACATTATTTAGCACATAATAAGGTGACTGAATTGTGAATGATGTTTGTTGGATGAATGAGTGTAAATGAAATTGGCAAGACCTATAATACTCATCACTAATATATTATATCCCAATTTGATTAGGAATACATCATCTCATTATTAAAAATGCTTTAAACCCATATATCTTCCTCTCCATCTAACAAAGACCTAGGTTAATTACCAGTTTGCCAAATGATACTGTGATACTCTATTATATTATAGAAAAATGATGAGTATAGCTATGAACTATCCTAAGGAAACTTGTGACAGAAAGAAATTAACTCATGTCATTTGTACACTACAGGCAGTAAGAAGTTCAGAAATAATTAAATGGCTTAAAATCAAGTAAAATCTTCAGATTTGCCTAGTTACATGGAATCCAACAGAATTAATAAAAATGACTTTTCAATGATCACACTCCCACTGTGTTCAATATCCAATTCTCATTCCCAAATGTGGTTTGTATAAAACAGAGAGTTTTTTCACTTGAGCATTCATTTATCTAGAAAATAAGTATTGAGATGAAACCGGTTTGGCTCAGTGGTAGAGCGTCAGTCTGCGAACTGAAAGGTCCCAGGTTCGATTCCGGTCAAGGGCATGTACATTAGTTGCGGGCACATCCCTGGTAGGGGGCGTAAAAGAGGCAGCTGGTCGATGTTTCTCTCTCATCGACGTTTCTAGTTCTCTATCCCTCTCTCTTCCTCTCTGTAAAAAATCAATAAAATATATTATAAAAAAAAGAAAAAGAAAATAAGTATTGAATACTTCTTGTATGTCAGACAGGCACTGGGGAGATATGAGACGAACACATCCACTGCCTGCCCTCCTGGAACTTCCATGTAGAACACTCAGAATATTCTGCTTCATTTTTATTTGAACACAAATATTTCACATACTTTCAGGAGGAAAGTATAGTTCTAATTCCTAATTATTCCACAAAAGAATGGGCATAAGAATGATTTTCAACCAAACCAAATGAGTTGAAGTCAACATGTCTTCCTTACGTTTCAAATAGCACAGAGTGTGAGACCAAAGGGCAACCCTACTGGTTTTGTTTTTCAAATTCAGGGTTCCATTTTAACTATTAAGAATTATGTGGTCCAGCTGAAACCGGTTTGGCTCAGTGGATAGAGCGTCGGCCTACGAACTGAAAGGTCCCAGGTTTGATTCTGGTCAAGGGCATGTACCTTGGTTGCAGGCACTTCCCCAGTAGGGAGTGTGCAGGAGGCAGCTGACCAATGTTTCTCTCTCATCCATGTTTCTAAGTCTCTATCCCTCTCTCTTCCTCTCTGTAAAAAAATCAATAAAATATATTTTAAAAAAATTAAAAAAAAGAATTCTGTGGTCCTGGCCAGTGTGGTTCAGTTGGTTGGAACATCCTCCCATCAAAGGTTCAATTCCCTGACAGGGCACATACCCAGGTTGCTGGTTTGATCCCCAGTAGGGGAGGTGTGGAAGGCAGCCAATTGATGATTCTCATCATTGATGTTGCTATTCCTCTCTCCCTCTCCCTTTCTCTCTCTGAAATCAATAAAAACCTATTTTAAAAAAATAAAAGGGGCTTATAAACAAATAAACAAAGAAAAAAACTATTTCACTGATAACTCAGAAAAGGGATGTAGCCTATCAATGTTCTCTCTCACATTGATGTTTCTCTTTCTCTCCCTCTTCCTCTCCTCTCAAATCAATAAAAGCATACCCTCAGGTGAGGATTTTAAAAAAATAATTATGCAATCATCTCTACATTTCCATAACAAAAATAATAAACCTTTACTATTGGCTGAAAAACATGAGGTAGTCTGAATAAAAAGTATAAACCAAACATCACAGAGGCAAAATAGCAATAAGGTCAGCAAGGCGAAACAGAATGACTGCAATTTCCTTCAAATATTTTAAACACTTGAAAGTGTAGAGAATCAGGGACTCATTGGTTTTAACAGATTGAATATGAATTATTAAGTATTAAGGACTAATCTACAGAATAGTACTAAGGTTTAGCCTATTTATGTTAACTCAATCACACAGAAATCCTAACTAATGATATATATTTATAACCTCATTTACCCAGATGTCATTTCTAAAGCTACAGTTCATAGGAATTACTTGCTTTTTAATATGGTCTTTCCATCTCCACTGCCACATTTTATGTAAAAAACAGCATAGATAAAAATACAGTAAATGTCTTAGTAAATGTCAGAAAGGTGAAACAGCAGTATTGTGTAACAGAAAGAGCATAGGAATCAAATTCACAAGACCTGGATTTCTCTTCCAGCATAATCAGAAATGCTTTCACTGAGTCACAATTTCCAAATTTCTAAAATAGGTGTAAATAAGGTAAAATGTGAATAATGTACCTTACCCTTCACGGTCACTGTGAAGGACATACAGATGGAGATACAGAAGGAGATAAAAATTCAGATATAGACCCATATAAATATAAAGTGGGATTCTCATTATCATAAAAATAGACACATCCAGGTGCAGGATTGTTGGGTACGGACCTGAGCAGCCTCAGGAAGCATTAAGATGTGTGCTTAGAAACACTGAACTTGAACCGAGAGCAATTAGCTGGGAAGATCACTTCGTAACGAGCTTTTCATATGGTAGGTTAGGGATATTTAAAGTATGTAGAGAGAGTTCAACTTGAAGAAAAAACTTTAAGGAGTTCCCACTTGGAGGAGTTTTCTTCTCTCTGAATTAAACTCTGAATAAAACACAACTCTTCCCGCTGGAAGAGCTTCATCTCATACACAGCAAAACTTCTGTAATGTTAGCCTACAGATTATTACACAGATTATAGGAAACCATCTGGACTCTTCCCCCCCTCACCCCCCCCCCCCACCGTGGAAATCCTTGAAAATTGGGTCCTTGTGAGACCAGACTTCTTTATGGGTGAACAAATCAGAGTGAGGATAAAAGTGCCTTTCGTGATGCTTTCTGTCCCAGTCCATCCCACATGTAAACTGCTATGAAAATTTTGAGATCCCTTAAGATCCAGCTTTGATACAAGTGGTTTGCTGACTACTTATTTATTAACTATTTAAAATATCAGAGGAACAGATCAGTGTACTTTGAGGTGATTAAATGTTAGCTTTTAGCAAATACATGTATAGGGTATATTAAATATTACGTGACATAATCTTAGCTAAATACTCAGAGTGTATGTATTTGTGTGTGAGTGCATATGTGCGAAAAAACCTAAGAAGCAACACATGATATTTAATTCTGAGTTTAATAAAATAAAATCTGAAGAACTGTTAAATAAGATATTAGTTTAGATTTTTTAATTCCATGGTATCAATTATTCAGTGTTAAGTAGCTCTTATTTTTTTTTTTTTTTTTTTTTTAGTGTTCAAATCATTGTGCAAAGTTACTGTATTACATTTTCTTAGATGTGAAAGTAATATGATATTTACTTCAATATGGGCTTAAATTAATCAGTACAAGAAAATTTATGTTTGGACACTTAATTTTAATATTCTATGCTTTCATAACTACACTCAACCATCCCTATGAACAAACACATACTATACACACATGACTTGGTCTAACTTCTTATGGTGTTTTTAATACATGTATATTAATATAAAACTATGTTATTTATATGTAAATACAAAACTAAGTAGGTGAGGTCATGATGAAAAATGTGGGACTTTTACACCATGGCAAAGTACACCCCAAAATTTAATAATTATAAAATAGTAATATGGTAACCTTGCCAATTTTATTATTGCAGATTTTCAGAGGTCCTTATTCTACCATTATGAAAGTTTTGACTCTTTCATAGTATTTTTCCAATTATTCTATGTCTAAAATTATTTCAAAGTAATAAGTTAAAATGTAGACACATGAATAAATAGATTTGATTTTAAAAATAACAAAATCTGATTTGTGGAAAAACAAATTTATATCTATTAACCTTATCTCCAAACAAATTTTATCTCTCTTTGGGAGTATATGGCATTTTATCATAAAGTTTCATCTTGTTTTTCATTTTGGCCTTAAGAATATACTACAAGAGTATTTAATTTATTAAAGTATAATGCAAGCATGCATGTAAGTAAAACTGACAAAATCCACAAAATTATTTGTATCAACATTTATGTGGAAAAACAGAGACCTGATTCTGGCAATTAATAAGTTTGGATTTATAAACCTTTTCAGTAAGTTTCATAGGAAAGGACAAATGGTATATTAAACTTATTTTCATGTACATTGATTTTTGATTTTCCCAAATTCCATGCATAACATGTTACTATCTTGAATAGTTATCATTTTCTTTTTAAAAAAATGGTTATTTTTACCACTGTAACCAATTAAATAATACTTCTCTCCTTTTTGGTTCAAGGATTACAAAAAAGAACAATTATTTAAAAAATATAAAAATATTCTTATTCATTAGGGAAGTTGCCTAAACAAAAGGGAATTTCAGATGAATTCTCATATAGGAAGAATATGTTACTTTTACAGCACATCCTATTTCACTTCACCACATTCATCTTTGATCAAATGTGGTTACTGAATATTCCTTAAGGGAACCCAAAAATTCCACTGTTTTGTATTTAACACAGCTAAACTGATCTCTAAAGGAATCTTGAGAAAGAAAAAGCCAGTCTCAAGAGCAGCTGCTCAAGTGATGCCTAATTAAATTTTCACACAGATTAAAAGGATATGCTAATACTTTGTGTATACTCAGGGAGGATTTGTAAAGCAATTTAGGCAACCACAATGTATGTATTGAGAGATGATACCTACTGCTACTTCAAGTGCCCTGGTGGCAGAATCTTAACCTCTGATGCTCAACCTGGATGCACAATAGAACCACCTGGGCAGCTTGAAAAACCAGTTCTAGTGCCCAGATTCTAACCATTCATCAGACTTTGCCTGAATGGATATGAAGTGTGGCTTCAGCATCAGGATTTTTATAGCTCCCCAAGTGATTCCTGGGATGCAGTAACATTTGTCCAGTGTTTCCCAAACTTCTCTCATGATGAGAATCACCTGGTGGAGTTGTTAAAATACAGATTCCTGAATCCCAACTAAGAAGTGCTAAACTGGAATTTTGGGGAACATATAGGTAAAACTGTACTTAACTTAGTCCTCTGTCTTAGTTGGGATTCAGGAATCTGTATTTTAACAACTCCACCAAGTGATTCTCATCATGAGAGAAGGTTGGGAAACACTGGTCTAGAAGATCGTAGTTCTTAAACTTTACTGTTCATATGAATCACCTGGGATTTTTTTTTGAAATGCAGGTTCTGATCTAATAGGGCTGGCCTGGGGCCTGATAATCCACATTTCTAACAAGGTCCTAGGTGACTCCCAAGCTGCTGACACATGGCTACATTGTGTAGGATAATACCAGCAGAAATGAAAAAGAACAACATAAACAGTATAGTATCTCAAAGTACTTTTGTGACTGGCCCAGAACAAGGAGAGGACACCACTTTCCCCCACAGTACTCTCCTCCTCTGTCAGGTGATTCCTCTCTAATGCCCACCTGTTTTCTGCTAATTTCAGGTTATTTGGAGACATGTCTATGCTTCAAACACAGTTCAGGAAACCCCAACTTCCACCATGAGTTTGACTTTGCCAGCCCTTTCTTTGAACTTCTCTCAAATTCCATGCAGCTCAATATTAAGTTGTTTTTTTTAATTTTTGCCATTAGAAAGTGAATAAAGTCAAGGTCTATGTCTAATATTTCTCCTAAGAAAGGTGAGAAACATATAATACTCAATAAATCCTTGTTAATTAAACAGTATTGAGACATCCCTCTGGTATTTTATAGATACTGGGATGCAGTTTGCCTAAGGAGCTTGGTTGTAAGAAAAAATGGATGGTTTACATGTGCTGCTGTTTTACTTATATAGCTTGTATGTGATTGAAATTCTATGCTCCACTTTTTACAAAAATAGGATTACATGGTACCAGTTGCCTGTTGAATTGTTCTTCAAGATCTCTAGTATACAGGATACCTTTATGAAACATATCCTGTACCAGCTGCATGATTCAAAATGATGGTATCAGAAAAGTCTTTAAGGACCTTGAAATCCTCTCTCACAATTAACTGAGACATTACATTTTCTTTTCTAAGCTTAATGCCTTTAGCTCCTGCACTACAGCCTTAGGAAAATATAAATATATCTGGATGGGAAACATTCAAAAATGTATTATTAGTGATATGTAAGTATAAATGAAGAATGTGAGATCCAGTTTGGTGAGTGCAGAAATACAAAAGAAAGAACAAGTGGTATAATTCTGTACATGGCAGTTCCAGAGATCTAATGTTCCCCAAGTCAACTCTTGGCAGGTTAGTTACAGATTCCATTTAAACATCAGCTCAGAGGGAAGCAAAATTATTTTAATCATCACAGAGTGCTTTCATTTAAAGTAGAGTAGATTTGCCTTGGAAAGATGTATTATGGTATTACTAGAGGCCTGGTGCATGAAATTTGTGCTTGGGGGGCAAAGGGGGGTTGTACCTCAGCACAGCCTGCCCCCTCTCCAGTCTAGGACCCCTTGAGGGATGTCCAACCACCCATTGTGGGATCGGGCCTAAATGAGTAGTTAGACATCCCCCTCACAATCCAGGACTGCTGGCTCCCAACCACTCACTTGCCTCTGCCTGATTGTCCCTAACTGCTTCTGCCTGCCAGCCTGATTACCCCCTAACCCTCTCCTGCCAGCCTGATCTACACCTAACTACTCCCTGGCTGGCCTGGTCACCCCTAAATGCCTTCCCCTACAGGCCTTTCTCTTAACTGTCCTCCCCTGCTGACCTTGTCCCTTACAACTGTCCTCCCCTGCAGGCCTGCCCCCCCCCCAACTTCCCTCCCCTGCAGAGCTGGTTCCCCTCCACAACTGACCTCCCTTGCTTCCCTGGCCCCTCCAAATGCCCTGCCCTGCAGGCCTGGGTTCCCCCCTCAACTACTCCCCATTGCTGGCCTGGTCACCCCCAACTGCCCTCCCCTGCAGGCCATCTCGTGGTGGCCATCTTGTGTCCTCATGGGGCCACCTTGTGTCTTGGAGTGACAGTCAATTTGCATATTACTGTTTTATCAGATAGGTTATGAAGATGTGGTAGAAAAGGAATTAGCACCATCCAAAGATTGTTGGAATCATAGTAAGCAGCATTTCAAAAAGGTCTTTGTAATTTATAGATTTACCTCAATTTGTACAGGAGGTATTACTAAATGGTAAGAAAATAAAACTATTTTTAATGCTAAACAATTTAAAATTTCCCCAGGAAGAATCTTTTGATTAATCAAAGAATCACTTTGAACTTGAATCGTTTTGGAATTTCAGGACTCAGATTACTCTCTTTTGACATAGGCCCCATTTATAAAGGCTTGTGCTTTTTCTCTCTATCCCTAAACTCCCTCTTCCCGTCTTATTTTTATCTTTGATGCTATTCTCTTCATTTAACAGCATTAACCTGTTGCCCACATTTTTGCCAAGAAACAGAAAGATAACATGATCTTTTAAAAGGTAAAAATCTTGGGCGGTGAGAATTGATAAAACTTATTTCACTGTGATGAAATACCTTTGACATCCTGGCATTTTGTACTCACAAAATTCTTCTGAAATACTTAACTAATGTCCTCAGAGTCCTCATGTGGCATACTGGTATACTGAGGAAGCAAATACTGCAAAGTTGCCAAAAGACCAATTCAAGTCTAATTAGGACTTGCTCTGCTTCAGTGAAAGCTACGCAAATACTCTGTTAATATTCACAGCAGCAGCTTTGTCAGTAACTCCCCCAGAATCTTCTAAAGGAAAACAGCAACTATTGATTCTCGGGTGCTGATAGAACTTTTCAGTCACTGCCTCCTGTCTCCCCACTCTGCCCCAACAGAGGGCACAAATGCCCGGTGCTCTAATGGGCTCCTAAACATCGAAGGATCATCGTGAAAGTAGGGCTGGCATCCCTGATCATTAATTATAATCGTGGGCACATATGCAATGTGATTGCAGCAAATAATCAGCTTTGTCTGCCAAATTGGCAACATTTAGAAACTAATTTGTTATGACACAGCATCAAAGATATTTAAACAACACACTCAAGGCTCTGGGGCACTGCTTACATTGTTGAAATATCAGGTAGCATCATTAAAAAATAGTTAGCATATCCAGAGGGAGGTGATATGTACTCTTAAACTTCTGTTTAAGTGGAATTATTTAAAAAAATTTTTTTTATATGCTCCCAATCCTGCATTTTGTGCATTAGGGATGCCCATCAGAGGAACTGTCATTCAGGGGGCCGCTTGGAAGAGCATCTGCCTGTCTGGAGTAATTAAGTGGACAGTGAAAGGATGGGTCAAAGTGTGCCTAGGGGCAAAAATTAGACAGGATTGCTATTTTTCTGTTTGGGATACACTAGAATTCATTTACATACGTAATTCTTCAGGGTCCAAATCATAGCAGTAGATTCCTCATACTGATGTGCATTGTAGTGAAGGAAAGGAAATGCTGTGAAGTTAAGTTATGTTCATTCCATGCCCAAATCACTCTACACTGAGAGCACCCAATGTATGAACATTGCATCTCTCTCTCCCCCCCCCCTCTCTCTCTCTCTCTCTCTCTCTCTCTCTCTCACACACACACACACACACACACACACACACACACACACACACACACAATTTCTCTCTCTCTCTCCCTCTCTCTCTCCCTCCCCCCTCTCTCTCCCTTCCTCCTTCCTACCTTCTTCCCTTCCTCCCTAACTCCCTCCCTCCCCTACTAACCTTTCACTTTGGACAGCAGCACCATTGTCCTGAGCCCACATTCCCACCATGGTGATTCAGGAAACTTTTAATTCTATGACTTTCCTCCACAATTTCTTTTTATCCTCTTCATCATTATCAAGCCCAGGCTTTGTGCTTCATTTGGAAAAAAATATCCCTAAGACCTCCCAAATATAAGCATACATAAACATTTCATTTCATTCCTTTTGCATATGCAAATATAAAGAGATGTTTTATAACAGTTTCTAGGAATTCCAATTACTTCTAGAAATATTACCATCGATTATTTTTGTGCCCCTCCCCCCCCTAAATCAGTTAAATAGAAAACATTGCCAATAATATGCTTTACAAAACAAAAGTCCTGAGGGTAACTCCCCCCCCCCCCACACACACACACACACATCCTCATTCTTGAGTGGGGATAAACTTTCTCTCTACCCCTTTATTCATAACTTTGCCTGGGTTGAGGACATAATTTTTAAAAAAGTAAGCAAGACTTATGCAGTGAATATCTCCCTTCCTTTTGACGCTGAACTGACTGCAGAAGCAGCAATTTATCCTCCACTTCTTCTCCCACAGCAGCTCTTTACCTTCCTCCCATCACCGGGGGCATGCCCTCATCCAGCGCTGCTTGTCACGTGTCAGTGAAGTCTACCTCATTTGGAACTTGTTTAGCAGGTTCCTCTGGCCCTCAAACTAAGCCATCTTTCAACTTATCACTTGCCAATAATAAAATTGGCATTCTTATCTCTGTTGGTCATCCTTTTATTTTCAATTTTTCAAATCCTTGCAAGGAAGTAGGGTGCTATTTGTCTGACCTCCACAAAGGCTACAAACTTTGCTATATTGTCCATACAAGCAAAACAGTGGAATAATGATGATAAAATATATTTAAAATTTAACAGAAAGTTATCTCTGATTTGCAAAAATATGGACGATGGTTTTGCCAATAACTTTCACGATCTTTTTATTTTAAATTTCAAAAATATTTTCCTATCCTGTGAACCAATGATGATTATCCAGAAAAAATTAATAAGATTTAAAAAAAATACTGATTGTCCGAGTGTGTTCTTTCTTTCCCAGCAGTGGCAGCTGTGACAGACTTTAGCAGTTTCCTCAAAAGTTAGATCATCTAGTGGGGGTGAATGATAGTTTAACAAGTAGAGAATCCACATATCTTCAACACCTAGGTAATGGAAACTTTCTATTAGAGATATCAAAGCACAAGAGGTCCCAAAGACAAGCATGCCATCTTGTTTTTCAAAGTAGTCACACTTTAAGGCCACAGATTTGTTCCAAAATGTTTCAATGACTCAAAATGTTTTGGAAATCTCTTTGGGAACCACCTTTAGAAATACTTTCTAAGTTGCAAAATAAAATCATCTCTATTCTTTTGCATCTCTTAAATCAGAAGAATATCACAAAGCTGCAATATCCATCTTATCTATAAGAATTGACTCCAGCCCTGGCCTGTTTGCCTCAGTGATTAGTGTGTTGGCCTGCGAACTGAAGGGTCAAGGGTTTGATTCCTGCTCATGGGCGTGTAATTCTTTTGCAGGTTTCTCTCTCTCCCTCTCTCTCTCTCTCTCTCTCTCTCTCTCTCTCTCTCTCTCTCTCTCTCTCTCTCTCTCCTCTCTTTCTACCAAGTTTATACCATGTTTCACCATTAGGAAAGATAATCAAAAGAATATATGCCAAGCCTAAATGGAATTCCAAAAAAAATTTTAAGGAAAATCAGTGACTACTGAGGTCAAAGAAAAAATATTATTTGAAATGCATAAGATAGCTGATGATATTTTTAAATACATATACTTTTTATAATCAAATCTTGACTACCTTGGTGTGAGTAAATGTTTGAGCTGAAAACTGTGGGAGAAGTGGGAGCTTGAGAAAAAGAACATAGCACAGGTGTTGCGGAAGGATGTTTAGCCTGCTACACAGTTGTCCAGAAGGTTATTTCGGAATTTAACAAGTGGATTCTGTTGTAATTTTCTCTTCTTGATTGTTTCAAAAGGCGATTCCTGGCTGATATCTGCTGCACAATGTGATTTATGTCACAGAAATATTTTCAGTCAACTGAGATGGCTCATCTGTGTCCATAAATAGTTTTTAGGACAAAGTAAAGAAATTAGGCCTAAGTATATTTAGATGCTTTCTAAAAAGTAGTATTTTTCTAAGCAGATTTAATTCCTGTATGTATTGGCCTGTTGCCTACTTTTGTAAGCTGCAGATGAACAGGTATGCATATCCCAGGGAAAGGCAGAAAAGTAGGGCTTCCAAGGCAAAATACATAAATTGTGTGATTGCTTCTCCATTCTTAGCATAATCACTGTTTATTTGGAGAGATTATACTTCATCACAATGTCCACTTTAGTCAAAGCAATTTATGCAATAATTTCCTGCATTTTCCTATATTTCTCAGAATAAACAGTTCTATATTCCTGAAATTGCATTCAGGAAAATAGTTTTATGCAAGCCATTTCACTAGTCAATTGCTATCATCAACCCTTGAATAAAGTTAATCTTTTCCCTATATTGTACAATATTTTCTAGCACTCTGTCAATATTAAAACATTTTAGAGTACCTGAGTATAACCACGTATTTGTGTGTTTATGTTGTTAATGGGTCATTAGTGATAAACATTCTTTTAAAACCTACCCACTTTAAAATATAAATGTAAAATTAACTCAGTCATTTGAGTATATTAAGTAGAAGATGCATCAGTACGTTTGACACAACTTAAAGCTTTTCCTTAAAAAAAAAAAAAATGCCTGCAGCTCCTGCATGAGTAGCAAGTGTATTTCCTTTGTTCTGCATTATAGAAATAACATATGAAATTAAAATTAGCACCATCTCAAAACAAAAACTGAACACATATAAATTTGCTGTATACATTTCACTTTACCCTCAGCCTTTGAGCTTTCAACATTTTCCTGTCCTATCTGACTGTACATAATAAACAGGGATAAAAGTACAAAGCCATCAATTATCCCTATACAAGGATGTTCCCAGATGTTGTTATTTTAGCTGGGTCACCATTTCAAGAGAGAAGTTTGAAGTTTGTTATAGCAATGGACACTTAACTATATGTATAAAAGCCCAGCAACTGGAATGGCAGAACAACCAGAACAACTAGAATAATCAATGACCAGTCTCTATAATGCACACTGCAGTGGTCAACCGCTGATCGGAGCTCCGATTGCCCCCCACAACAGCCCCCCACAACTGCCTGCAGTCCCTCCCCCCTTTTGGCCCCACCCCCTTAGCCTCTCCCCCTTGATCAGGAGTGGGGCCAGAGCGTGGTCCCTCCCCTGGCCAGCCACACCCGTGATCAAGCCCCCCAACCCCAAACGGGGGTGGGACAAGCCAACCTCCCACAACCGCTTCCCTTGGCCAGCCCGGCCCAATTGGTCCCCATCAGGGAGGGCTTGCTGAACCCCTCCCATTTATGAATTTGTGCACTGGGCCTCTAATTTATAATATTTCATTCATACTGTGTGTGTGTGTGTGTGTGTGTGTTTCCTTCATGAAGCCCTATCACCTGGGTTTTAAGCCATTCTCACATGAAGATTTGAGATACTTGATAAGAAACAGACATGCACTGTATATTTTATTGATGACAGAGAATTTTCTCTTCTTGATTTGCTCTCAAAGGAAGACCTCTATGGGAAATAAATGCATCTTTATGAATAGGCTATAAATTTACTTACTTTTTTTGTGCTATATTCAACACACCAGTCTTAAGAGGTGGCTCATGGCCCTT
Organism: Pipistrellus hanaki; assembly: GCF_964339955.1. Taxonomy (NCBI): domain Eukaryota; kingdom Metazoa; phylum Chordata; class Mammalia; order Chiroptera; family Vespertilionidae; genus Pipistrellus; species Pipistrellus hanaki. The sequence goes on from NC_140514.1 coordinate 28,753,985, forward strand.
GAAAGTTACTACAGAGAAAAATGCACCTCACATGCAAAAGGAGTTTAAAGTAATCATATAAACACGGGTTTAGCATGTGAGTATGGACAAAATAATAACCATCAACTTGCACTGTTGGGCTCTCCTAACTGTGCCACAAATTAGGACATGGGTAATGATAAATGGATTCTCGTTCATCATGGGCATTCTAACAACAATAACATTTTGCAGTCTACCACACTGTGAGTGCTATTTGCATCTAATACTCTTATATTTTTCTAAAATATTAGGTTTATTTTGTGTTTGCCAGGCAAAATGTTTCATTAACTATCATTTTCTTAATAAAGCTACATTGTTGACATCCTAACTGTGAAATTTTACACAACATCTATTAGTGGTAGGTGGCATTTACAGTACACATTTTAATGAAATAAGAAAACATTCCTCACTGACACAGACACTCAGATTAGCCAAGGTTTATAGTGCCATTCACATGAATAGAATTTTTTAGGAATTGGAAGGGTGATGCTTTCTTAAACATTCACCTTGACACAGAGGAAAGAGAATGATGACACTGTGTAATTTTAAATGTAATATAGGTTAACATCAGTTTGCAAAGTGCCCATATTACAAACATAAATAAAAGCATCCTAACTTTATATTCTAATATAGGATTACTGTGATTAACCAAACTAAACATTTTATGGCATACTGTAATTAATGGTCACAATATAATCCTTTAGTGTTTTGTTTTGTTTTGTTTTGGACCTCTTATCACCCATCCATCCCTTCAACTATTTCTTAGGCACAAGTCTTGAACACTTAATGTGTATCCTTTCTATTCACCTTTCATATTTTTATTGAAACAAATTTTCATTCATGAATATATATATATAACTAGAGGCCCAGTGCATGAAATTCGGGGGGGGGAGGGGAGATGTCCTCAGCCCAGCCTGCACTCTCTCCAATCTGAGACCCCTTGAGGAATGTCCAACTACCCCTTTAGGCCCGATCCTGGTAGCCTGTTTGATGCCTAACTGCTCCCCTGCCAGCCTGTTTGCCCCTAACTGTCCTCTTCTGCAGGCCTGGTCACCCTTAACTACCCTCCTCTGCAATCCTGGTAATCCCTAACTGCCCTCCCCTGCACACCTGGTCCCCCCAACTGCTCTTCCCTGCAGGCCTGGTTGCCCCCAACTTTCCTCCTCTGCTGACCTGGTCACTCCTAACTGCCCTCCCTTGCAGGCCTGGTCCCTCCCAACTGCCTTCCCCTGCTGGCCATCTTGTGTCACATGAGGGCAACCATCTTTGACTACATGGGAGCAGCAATCTTGTGTGTTGGAGTGATGGTCAATTTGCATATTACTCTTTTATTAGATAGGAGCAGCAATCTTGGGTATTGGAGTGATGGTCAATTTGCATATTACTCTTTTATTAGATAGGCTAGAGGCCTTGTGCACCTTCTTTCCAAAAATCGGGACTTTTTTAAAATGCCGCGGGACATGGGACAAATTGTTAAAAATCGGGACTGTCCCGCCAAAAGCAGGACATCTGGTCACCTTAATCTATATTGACATACACCAAACTACCTAGGAGCAAACTGGCATGGGTTATTAGCTCATGCAAATAATTGTGTAGATTTCTGTGTGTGTTTGTGTATATGTACATGTGCCCCAACTGGAAAGACAACCGATTAAAGAAGTAAAAAAATCAGCCTGATGAGTTTTGGGTATTGAATGATGATAACCAAAAGCTGATTAATTCACCCAGCAACAATCAGTCTATTTAGGTCAAACAACTAGTTGATGGAATTTCTGTCTCAACTGAATGGCTGTTAAGACCTTTATGAAGGGCTTGCAGTATGTTGTTCCATCTTTGCTGCCTAGTGAAAGGTCTGTTAGAATAATAACTTGATATTTAACTGGAAGTCATTAGTCTTCCTAGAATTCACTTGCCAAGCTCTTAGAATTTTGATTAATATTTATAACATTGATATTTCAAGGATAACATTTTAAATCAACAAAAGGACAGAGACCTTGATGCAGCATTGTGTCATACGAAGCCACGCAAGTATCAGTGATTCAAGTCTCTCATTAGTATAATGTCAATGTCATCTCTCCCATCTACTGAATCTCTACTTTTACAAATCCTACTTTCTGTAAATTTACATTTTCCTATGCTAAGGGCCTTAAAGTGAAAACAATAAATCAATTCTTTGCATAAATAATAAGTGTAGTCATTACTTATTAGTCTGAGGAAAAAAAAAAAAGACTCATGCAGCTTTCCTCTTGTAAGCATTGGTGACATTTAAATGAATCATAATCAGATGTTTTATACATATAATGGGTGTAAATAGGAAACAAATATTTAATTAATTTAGACAAATAGGGTGCCAATGATTAATTACAGTCAATTTTAATTAAATATTTTAGTGACTGGTATACAAAAGATTGTCTTGTTTGTTGCATGGTCCTGCATAACTGGAAGCCTTGCTTTCCGAGATGAAAAAGCTAAAAAAGTTAAGAAACAAGATTTCAGAAGCAGTGGAGGCATAGAAAGTCAGCTACGGAGATTTTCAAATCATATATATCTCCTGCATTCACTTTGGAAAATATATTCTTTTGCATGTGACAATGGAATTGGTATATTTTTAAATGACTATAATATGCAATACTCCAAACTTGAAATCTAGATACCACACTCTAAATAAAAAATTCCTAGGCCTTTTTATAGGTGAAGAAACAGAACCAAGAAGGAAGGTAACTTATCCTGGATCACATAAGGAGACTCTGAGCCAGGATTGAACGAAGGGCTTCGTGACTCCAAAACTCACGTGTTTTCCTTTGTAAAACTCAGTACCCACATTTAAGGAAATAGTTTCATCTACAAACTGCCCTCTGAAGTTTGCCAGATATAAAAATTCCCCCGTTGAAAAGGATGCAGGAAACAATTATGATCTTATGTATGAGACTCTGGGACTCTTGCTCTGTCCATATAAATAGGTAGTTTTAAAGTTTTGGTACCTCACTTGTTGCTCATTTTGATTTCAATAACATATTGAGTATAAACTTGGTTATTCTTATCTCACTAATGGCTCAAACTGCTCCAAGTAGAGATTTTACTTTTTCATTAGACAGGGAAGAAATCTATTCTGATTATCAAATGTTGTTATCGAAGTGGAAATATTTAGCATAAATGTGTTGGCATAAGTCTATATTGGCTATAATTTGAAAACATGACAACACATTATAGGTGACACAGATATGGGCTGCTTCTTTTAAACAGGGGTCTCTTATTTAGAGTGGAAAAAATCATTAAAAAAACAAACAAACAACTGGGTAACATAAAGTTGCCAGAGAAACTTTTTGATATATGATATCATGTTACATTCTTAGGGATACCTTAGGATAAAGAAGAGTATCAAGAATCTAATTTTGTTTCCTATTACAGGTACAACTATAAGACAATAGTCACTAGATGAAATCATCAGAACCCATTTACAACCACTATGCTTTTCTGAAATAAGGCAATTGGCTCAGATATGTATTCATTACAGGCCTACTGTAACTAACAGGAGTAATTGACGTCTTCTCTGAGAAATTATAGTATGTCAAATGGTAACCACTTCTACTTTAAAAATATACTGGGCTCAAAATTCAAAGGAAAAGATGCACAAGACAATGTTTATTATCTGTCCTTTCTGTTACAAATACGAACGTTAAAGAATTCACACAGCCCACTGTTTACCTATTTTCACAAATATATGTTGTTACTCAAACACTGACATCAAAGACATGTTGTCTGTATATTTCTAATAGCAGAGTGGTAAAAGTCAATAAAAAATGCTCACATGGTACCTTTTTTGTTTAGGTTTTCAACATGAATGAGACCATATCTACATCTGTGAACTCACTATGAGAACTTTAGGTAAATAATATTTTTTGGGTGAATTTTTAAAGTTTTATTGAGATTAAAAGTAAAATATAGTCTCTGCTCTAAATGTGTTTACATTTATATTATTTTTTTTAATAACAACTGGAATGTAGGTCTTGTCCCACACCGATGTGTGTGTGTGTATTTTATATCTCTGTGTTAGAAAAATTCTAGTAAATTTTATGTTTAAAAAGAAAATAATAAAGGTGGTAAGAGTAGCATAGCTTTTGAATTTCTTGAGATACCCATGTCAAGATGAGTGGTGGAACTAGATAGTAAAACTAAAAGCCCATGGGATGATATTTATAACAAAGCTAGGTGAGAAGTTATCTCATTATCCTCATTAACAAGCATGTGGGGACAGACCACCACAGAGCATTCCTGGCGTCATTGCCAGTGAAGGAGAAAGCAAAAGGAAACACAGATATTTAGCAGATTATTCAACAAGAGAACCCCAAAATTGCCACCACCTATTCATTGTATATTTGGTGGTCAAACTTGAGAACAGCAGTTAAATTAGGAGCGGAGTGGGGGTCCAAGGTGCTGCTCCTACCTACAGCATGAAGAGAACAGAGCAAACTAATCCCTACGAACCGGGACCCACTCTGAGGAGCAACTGCTGAGAACAGAATCCAATTGAGCAGGACACAGGCAATTTAAACAAAAGAAGGAAGACTTCCAGATAAAAGCAGGGGGAGGTATAGGGGAAGCAGAACAGAACCAAAACGTCACAGTGAATAAGTGAGCATATTGGTGAACACTAAATGAAACTACAAACAAGGAAATCTGTGCATTTGGGAGCTATCTAAAAGTCCATAATTAATTTCACCTAAAACTGAGCAACAGGAAAAGAAAAGGTCTATTTCTATTCAAAGTTATTATAAAAGAAAACAAGAATCAAAACAAGCATTCCAGAAGGACATGCCCACAAAACAGATCAAACTGCACCCTCCTATTTCAAAACAAACTAAAAGAAGTAGAAATGATCAAAGATATGAAGAAATAACATAAGTCATACATAAAAAACTCAGGAATTATGTGACAGACAAAAATAAGAAAATAAAAATTATATTTTATGCTTCCAGACAAAAAAAGTAAGCATCTTAAAAGAGGGATAAAATGAGATTATTAGACTTGTTGACAGTAATACATAATAATACTCAAGAAAAGAAAACATGAGTGAAATGTTTACCCAGCAAAACTAACTTTCAAATATGATCAAAGACTAACTGTTATCACGTGCAGAGAGACAAAAAAGATTATTTCCATGAGTTCTTCCTGAAACACAAAAAACAATCTTCAAAGACATTCAAAATACTCAAAATCACATCAGAGAAACTCTGACATAAGGACTGGCAGACAGCATTGAACGTGGAGCTATAAATGAAGGTTAAAGGGAGAAGATGGTCTATATGTATGCCCACATATGGCTGTGTGTTCTAAGTTTTTAAAAACAGTACAATTATTTTAAAAAATGGGATGGTGGTTAACAGCATATGCAATCAATTTCTAAAAATATTTTCCCTCACATATCAGTGATGATTATATACCTGTTATTTTTATACAGTTGTATATGTGTAGAATAGGATATTCTAATTCTATCATCCCCTATTCTCCTTGAAGACAGGGTTTTCTGTGGAAGAAAATAAATACATACCATGGATGTTACATAAAAAGACTCCATTTGAGTTAGATGTATCTATATGCACCCATGAGGCACAGACACATATGCACATGCTCGCACATATTGTATAGCTCTACCCCTCAAAAGGCCTAGAAACAATGACCAAAAACTAATACCAATAATACTTGCTAGTGGATGCATATGGTGGTCTCGAAATTCCATTTCCACTCAATGAACCCAGAGCTCCTTGAAAGAACAGCAGTTCCAAGTCTATGGCAGAAATAAAAAGATGCAATGGTGGCATCCTGACATCCTAAACAGCAAGAGGCTTTACGAAATCTACTCGAGTTGTGTCAAAAGAACCTAGTAGTCAACTTGAAGTGACTCCCGCTGGTCAAAGTTGGGCAATTTGAGCTTCTTCAGTCATGATAATAATTATAACTTGTTAAACTACAAGTTACAATAAAACAAAAATAATAATAAAAATAAATAAATAAATAAATAAATAAATAAATAAATAAATAAAAAGTATTTTAAAAAGAAAAGGTAAATGGTGATGTGTTACATTGGGAGGATAAGAATCTAATTTTCTTAAGAAATGATCCTATCTAATAAAGAGGGAATATGTTAATTGACCATCACTCCATCACAAAGATGGCTGCACTCACAGCTGAGGCCAAGTTCCCATAAGGAGCCTTAAGGAGCAATCAGCAGGGACCTGAGGCTATGCCCCCCACCCCCACCCCTGTGGGGCTTGACAGGGGACCTCAGGCTGTGGCCCCCACCTGGAAGGGCTTGACAGGAGACTTCAGGCCATGTGGCCCACCTGGTGGGGCTTGACAGGGGACCTCAAGGCATGCCCCCACCCCAGTCTGGGCTGGGTACCTCAGGCTACACCCTCCATCCTGGCGCTGGCCTGGGGACCTGAGAATATGTTCCCTGCCTGGTGGGGCTTGACAAGGCCTGGATCTAGCAGAATGGGGAGGGGGACAGGCCAGGTCTGCGTCTCAAGCAATTTTGAGGTGCATGTGTGTGGGCAGGGACTTGACTCTGGGTCCTGTGATGCGCCTGACAGGAGAAATGTTTTCTTATACATTTTACTAATTTTCTTTCATCTCTGACACTTCTATTATAGAGAAAAGGCAAATAACAATATTAAATTATTTCCTCTAATTAATCCCCTTTTAATGTGCATAAAATATCAAGCAATGATCTTATATTTTTCTAATAGAAATAGAAGCACTGGAAAGCTGAATTATATCTGAGGAAAGGCATCCCTTTTTAAAAGTGTTGTATCTAATAATAAAAAATATATGGAATTAGAATGCCACCAAATTAACAACTATCTAAGTTAATAAATCTAGGTATAGAACAGCAACACCTATTCAAATTACAGAAAGAAAACAACTGGACATTTTGCCCTTCTAAAAACTCACCTAAAGTCTTACCAAAGCAATTGTACCTGATTCTGATAAATCCTGTGGATCCAGCTAGCTGCCCAATTTTGGGAACTATAAAAGATAAAGGAACTTATTTGAACTATACCTAGAGTATGCAATCAGCAATATTCAGGCTTTGAAACCCCACAGAGCAAAGGTTTCTGTTCTCCCTCCAAATAAATAAAAAAGAAAAGAAAGTTGCAAAAGGGAAGGAGCATTGTAGATTATCAGAAATTTTTTAAATCAACAAATAAAAAACTGGATAAGGCTAAACTATAGGTTCCAGGGACATACACTGGGTAATAAAACTATAAAGAAATTCAAAGAAATGATTTCTACCAAAGTTAAGACAGTTATTACTTCTGGGGAAAAGGGTTGTAAAATAAAGATAAGTCACATCCAGCGAGGGTGGCTAGAAAAATTCTACTTCTTGACCTGAGGGTTACAATGTTTTCAACTGAAATAAGTCAGTCAGTAAGGCACATATTTGTTTGTTGGCGTGGTTTCCTGGAGCTGTTTTATTTTATAATAAAAGTTTAAATTAATATAAAAATTTATCAATATGCAATCAATATTTTTTCTTTATTGATTAAGGTATTACATATGTGTCCTTATCCCCTTTTTGCTCCCCCACCCCCTCCACACTCATGCCCTTACCCCTCTGGTGTCTGTGTCCATTATTTAGGCTTAAATGCATGCATAAAAGTAATTTAGTTGATCTCTCCCCCTCCCCCTAGCCCTCCCCTACTTTACCTCTAGGGTTTGATGGTCTGATCCATGCTTCTCTGTCTCTGGATCTGTTTTTGTTCATCAGTTTATGTTGTTCATTATATTCCAAAAATGAGTGAGATCATGTGAAATTTATCTGTCTCTGACTGGCTTATTTCGCTTAGCCTAATGCTCTCCAGTTCCATCCATGCTGCCGCAAATGTAAGAATTTCTTCTTCTTCTTTTTTTTTTTTTTTTTTTTTTTTACCACAATGTATTATAGTATTCCATTGTGTAGATGTACCACAGTTTTTTAATCCACTCATCTGCTGATGGGCACTTAGGCTGTATCCAAATCTTAGCTATTGTAAGTTGTGCTGCTATGAACATGGGGGTGCATATATCCTTTCTGATTGGTTTTTCTAGTTTCTTGGAATATATTCCTAGAAGTGGGATCTCTGGGTCAAAGGGGAGTTCCATTTTTAGTTTTTTGAAGAAACTCCATACTGTTCTTCACAGTGGCTGCACCAGTCTGCATTCCACCAGCAGTGCAAGAAGGTTCCCTTTTCTCCACATCCTCACCAGCCAGCACTTGTAATTTGTTGATTTGTTGATGATAGCCATCTTGACAGGTGTGAGTTGGTACCTCATTGTTGTTTTGATTTGATCTCTTGGATGATTAGTGCCTTTGAGTATGTTTTCATATGTCTCTTGGCCTTCCTATGTCCTCTTTTGAAAAGTATCTATTTAGGTCCATTGCCCATTTTTTGATTGGGCTATTTTTCTTCCTTTTGTTAAGATATATGAGTTCCCTGTAAATGTTGGAGATTAAACCCTCATGGGTGATAACATTGCAAATATGTTCTCCCATGTAGTGAGCTTTCTTGTTGTTTTGTTGATGGTTTCTTTTGCTGTACAGAAGCTTTTTATTTTGATGTAGTCCCATTTGTTTATTTTTTCCTTAGTTTCCATTGTCCTAGGAGCTGTATCAGTAAAGATAATGCTTCAGCATATGTCTGAGATTTTGCTGCCTGTGGATTCCTCTAATATTTTTATGATTTCCCATCTTATGTTTACTATTAAGTCCTTTATCCATTTTGAGTTTATTTTTGTGTATGGTGTAAGTTGGTGATCTATTGGGTCGGCAGCTAAGTAATTGCGGATTTTTTAAAGAAAATCAAAGACAATTTTTTCATGGAACTAAATAACTTTATTCTGTAATGTATTGCCCATTTTGATCAATGACCTTTTGCCATCTTTCAGGCAGCATCATAATCCCACGTTCAAAAAACTTCTGGTTTTTATTAGCAAAAAACTGAATCAGGTACGATTTGACATCATCATTATTATTGAAATTTTTACCATTCAAGGAGTTTTGTAAAGATCGAAACAAAAAGTAATCAGATGGTGCAAGGTCAGGACTATATGGTGGATGTGGCAAAACATCCCAACCAAGCTCCATTAATTTTTGCCGAGTGACCAAAGATGTGTGTGGCCTTGCATTGTCATGATGGAATACAACACCTTTTCAATTTGTCAATTCGGGCCGCTTTTCTTCAACTGCATTGTTTAATTTCGTTAGTTGTTCAATGTAGACATCAGAATTGGTCGTTCGGTTGGGTGGTAAGAGTTCAAAGTAGACAATTCCTTTGTAATCCCACCAAACTGATAACAAAACCTTCTTTTGATGAATATCAGCTTTTGATGTTGTTTGAGTTGGTTCACCTGGCCTGCTCCACGATCTTTTCCGCTTGATATTGTTGTAAACAACCCATTTTTCATCGCCAGTTATCAGTCATTTTAAAAATGGATCATTTTCATTACGTTTCTTTAGCAAATCGCAGCTGCTAATGCGTTGCGTTAACTGTGATTCTTTCAGTTCGTGAGGAACCCATGTATCGAGTTTTTGAACATAGCCAAGTTGTTTTAAGTGATTTTCAATGCATGTATGTGATACATGAAGCTTCTCTGCAATCTCACGTGTTGTACTGTGACAGTCCGAATTGATTATTGCTTTGATTAGGGCGTCATCAACTTCAACTGGACGACCAGAGCGTCTTTCATCTTTGAGTGAAAAATCACCAGAACGAAATTTGGCAAACCAATTTTGACACTGCCGTTCTTTTAAGGCTTCGTCACCATAAACAGCACATAACTTTTTATGAGCTTGCGATGTGTTTTTCCCTTTGCGGAAATAAAAAAGCAAAATATGACGAAAATGTTCCTTTTGATTTTCCATTTTTCAACGAACGCCAAACAAAAACTACAAAACAGATCAAAAAACTTTTTTTACTGATTAACAGCTTAATAGCCAACTATCAAATACAAAATGTGTTTTACATTTGTACTATGTCTGCAAACCTAAAAATTCAACTGAAGCCATATATGTGTGAAACCCGCAATTACTTAGTTGCCGACCCAATAGTTTCATTTTTTTTTTTGCATGTATCTGTCCAATTTTTCCAGCGCTATTTATTGAAGAGACTGTCTTGACTCCATTGAATGTTCTTGCCTCCTTTCTTAAATACCAATTGAGCAGAGGTGGCAACCAATATTTTGTATCAATTTTAATTTAAAATATTTCATTTCCCTATAAAAATATAATTGCATGAAGTATATAATTACTTAAGGTTACTCTTTGTGAAGTTTTAGTAATTTAAAGGATTAACCTGTTCTTATTCACACCTACAAGCTTGGAATGCAAAACACATTCAATTTAAAACAACATTGACAAATCCAAGCAACTGCTTCAAAATGATTTATCTACTGGAAGCTGACAATGTGGGAGGTAGAATCACGTCTGGAGATTTCATTGTGATGGGACAGCCATCTTTTGATCCTCAGGACCAGAAACTACGTTTCCACCTGCTCAGAAATGAATTATGGCAAAGGAACCAGTACAGTAGAAATCACTTCCAATCCTTCCGGTCATTTCACTGGGTAAAGTGTCACCATGAGCAGAAAGCCAATCCTCCATAATGATGATTTACAGTCAGAAAGTGGCTTTAGGACAGATTTACGGTTGCCCTATTCACACCACTCTGTTTCTATCACCAAAAGGCATTTTTCCTGTAAAAAGCAATGTTAGGGAAGGACATGCACATCAGAGCATGTTAATAACCCCTTTCCTTTTCCCCTTTGAGTAAAGTAAGAAGAAGGGAAATGTATAACTGAGAGAGTGAATAACATATCTAAGACATCCAAACTTTGTACAACGTAAACATTTCAGTCAACACTCAGGTCACCAGACATTTATTTTGAAATCTCAGGGTTCAGTGATAATTACAAGATTGACACATCTTAGGAGAGTATACTTAAATGTACTTTGTTTTTATTCTCAAGCACAATGATTTAATAAATAATAATAGCTCCTACATACTGGCCGCTCTTACTATGTGACAGACTGCTAACTATGATACAAATGCACTATCAATTATTTTTTTAAAAAAAACTAATAAACTAGAGCTTTAGAAGAGTTAACTTGATCAAAATTATATAGCCTATTCTCTTAGTCAATATACTATACTCACACAAACAGATATTCAGATGGTACCTTTCAGCTGTGGCTCAAAGACAATCCTTTTGCAAATGTGATTAGATTAAGTGAAATTTTTCCAAAAGAGGTGTTTACCATGTAGTGCTTAACAGCCTTGCATACATAGATGGGTAAGTGACTTTCTTGGACCGTGTATAAGAAAGAATAGTAATTTGACCTTCCAGGGGAACTCTTAGGTAAAAATTCTCAGAAATAAAGGGAACTCTTCAAAGAAGCCATGAAAAGCTCAGGAGAGAGAGATGGATAGGGATAGGAATAGGAAAGAGGGGGGGGAGAGAGAGAGAGAGAGAGAAGAGAGAGAGAGAGAGAGAGAGAGAGAGAGAGAGAGAGAGAGAGAGAGAGAGAGAACGCTAGCTTTAAACATCTTAAAAGTCCAGCAAACCCCATCAGTCCATGACTGTATCAGTATAGTAGAATATTTCCTAACTGCTTTGTCTCCTCCTTCCCCAGGCACCACCCCCACGTGGTCAGGAACTACTGTGGTGAGCAAGCTGATGGAGGGAGCAGACAAGTCTCAGATGGGGTCAGAAAGGAGAAGCAACTCCCTTGCTCTAACAGGAGACTTTCCACCCGCTGCAGGGTGAGAGTGGGAGGGGAGAAGTGGAGTTCAGCTTTTCAATAAATTGAGGGTTTTAAATATTAACTGTTTTTAATGGTATTGATCATGCTTATTACTGAACTGGCCTGTGTTTTGTTATTTAACTAGTCTATAAGAAATTTTATTATTTAAAAATAAGAGGAGCCATAGCTAGTTAGAGCATTGGCTAGAGGACTGAAGGGTCATAGATTCAATTCTGGTCAAGGGCATATACCCTATTTGCAGGCTCAATCTCCAGCCCTGGTCAGGGTGTGTGTGGGAGACAAACAATTGATGTGTCTCTCACATTGATGTTTCTCTCTGTGTGTCTCCCACTCCCCTCCACTCTCTCTAAAAATCAATAAAAAAAAATCATTGGAAAAATATCCTTGGATGAGGATTAAACAAACAACCAAACAAAAGAATAAGGAAAAATATTATGTGGCCTGCCAGGAAAAAGGGGGGAGAGAGAGAGAGAGAGAGAGAGAGAGAGAGAGAGAGAGAGAGAGAGAAAGAGAGAGAGAGAATATCATTAAGTTGTTTTATGATTACATCCTCTGAGTTTCGCTTGTTCAATACAGGAGTTATATTGACACTTGTGCTTTTGGCCAAGTCAGTGGGATGATTATTTTTGCCATCATATCATTGCCTCTATATGCATCACATCTAACCCCTCTTTTTTATTCAGAGAAATTGCAGCTGATACTGTTATCATTCACATGCCAAAATGGTGATTTAAAAAGGCTGATTTACAGTTCTTGTTTTCAGGGAGCTATTTTTATTGTGAAGGCACAAACCTTCTCTGAGTTGCTTACAAAGTGTCACCCTTCTCATAGCCCGGCAGCATTTGTGCTTTTCCATCATTTGCATTATTTATGTGGAACTTATTTACTGTATTTTATTATAATTTTGACCACACACACACACACAAGTTCTGTCTTTATTGCAAGTGTTCTGCATTTTCCAATTTAGATGGCATTCTCTTTAAGAACAGGTGCTTAAATATGCTCCTTTTCAAATTAATCCATAGCATCTGACAGAACTTTACTCGTAAGTGCTTAAGAAATATGTAATGTCTGGAAACATTAGTTATAAGTTAGCAAACCATGTTTCATTTTGTGACCTCAAACACTTGTTCCAAATTCTATATAAGCTTCATGAAAAACACACCATTGTTTGGCTGTATACTAAAGAAAGATTTCAAATAAAGACCCACTTTGATTCAAAGCCTGTTGCCAGGATATTGATAATCTTTCTGTGAAACTTTTGGAATGTGGAAGAGGAAATGGCAGAAAGGGGCAGGGAAAAAACTGATTCCTACCCTAGGACATTACCAGTTAACAGTTTTCCCCTCATCTAGCTGGTGCGGCTCATTAGTTGAGCATCCTCACTGGTTTGATTCCCCATCTGGTAGGGAGCATGCAGGAGGCAATCAATCAATAATGTTCCTCTCCCATTGGTTTTTTTATCTCTATCCCTCTCACTTCCTCTCTCTCTAAAACTCAATAAAAATGTATTTTTTAAAACTGTGGGGTTTTTTTCTATCAAAAGAGGGCAGATGGTAATATGTATATATCACACATAGATTTCCAGTGCGATAGAAATAAATTCTATTTCTGTAAGCTTCCTAGGCAATTAACAGTTGCGTCCTTGCTAATGTTATGAGTGGTGGTTGTCAACATTAAGCCTGCCTTGTTACCGACATGTTTACCCCTGTCTTCTCTGACATGGTTGATGCTCTGAGAAACAAACACCATTTATTCATTCCTTTCATTCAATTGTTTATTCTGCAAATGTGTTTGAGCATGTCTGATGTTCCAGGAATATGCCTTTGAAGTTCCAGGACTGCATCCCACACACAGCGGTGGCCACAGTGAACACAACTCTCACCAGATCGTTGCCTCCATTTTTCTAAGAGATTGAGCATCCAATGATTCAATTTGCATGAACCACAGTGGACACTTGCCTCCTCACTCAACTCCACCCAGCATATTACTCTTCATTTTATAATTGGCTCATCCCCTGCCCTACATTCAAGAACAATTTCAATTTAAAGAAGCACAGTAGCAACACTATTTGATGACTGGCTGTTCTTTCCATTCTGAACCTTATGCACTGACACAAGTCAGACACAACTGTTGACAAAGGAAGAGTTTAGAGAAACATAAATGATATATGAGAGGGTAAAGCCATGGAAATAATCATGAATAGCCATCTCTGTTCATGACTATTCAAGAAGTTAAAATTTGAAATTATTTTCTTTTGCCTTCACTACATCTTGGCTCAAGGTAAAAATAAATCTCTATAAATTAATGTATAGTAAATAGTATGCATCAAATTACCACAGTATGAAATGAGTTCTTTAGGTAGATAGAAGGAAATGCAATAGAATGCTCCGTGAGTTTAATCGGGAGCAAGAAGAAAAGGAAAACTTAAATATGTAGGAAGTTCAAAAAGGTAAAGTGAAAGCAAGCCTTGATATAGGAAGGAGAGAATTTGGGAGTTGGTTCCTGAAGGACGGGTGAATGGGCAATGCCTTAGAGATCACCCAGTCAAACTCCAGGCGAAGAAAACCTAACCCAAAGAGACACTGTCTAGTACCTCTTACTCTGTTATTGAACAAATGGGTGAGGAGCTCTGAAAGTTAAGGAAGATGGATTTGTCTTCAGTATACTGGACAGGCCCAGCTTTCAAAAAGAGAAAGCCCTGAGTGGAATCTGCACTTCATGCACCCCCAACAGAATCATTAAGCTGCCTGTGTGGAGCAATGTGTGGGAACCAAGGATCCTTGCAGTTTCTACAGCTGCAGTATAGTAGTATTGCTCCCTGGGATCTGTAGACCAGTGGTCTCCAACTGGTGGTCCATGGACCACTGGTGGTTCTTGAGGTCCAAAAGGTTAGAAACCACTGCTATAGACTATGACATCATACCCAGAAGCATGAGGCTGTCTTTGGTATTGTCTTCCCTACAGTATTTTTGATCCCACTAGAAGAACTGGAAAATGTTATCCTTATTCATATAACTGTCTATTTCTAAAGCCCTACAATGTTTTTTTTGTTTCAGTGATTTTTCTTTCACCAGAAATGAAATCCATTGGATTATAGACTATGTCTGAAAAGGAAAAAGAAAGGAAGAAAGAAATGATTTCTTTTTTTATACATTCTGCATTTGTATGCTTTTTCAGTTCCATTGGGAGTCCCCCTTGGTTCTATTCTGAGAGCAGGGTGAGTAACAGTTTTAGCCTTTCATTTGCAAGAAGAAAATCTCCACGGGTTGAAGGGTTCACTGGATATCCTTGTGGCTATATTAAGCTATGCAAATCTTTCCATAATGCAACATGAAAGTGCATTTTAAAAGCACATGCCAATATATAAAGAGTCTTAGAATTTACTCATTTTAAGAAGCACATTCTATCTTAACCATTGGTCATATTTAGATGAAGTGTGAACACTTTCCCATTGAGTTCATAGTTGATAATGTGTTATATTATTAGACAATCTTTTTTTTGTTTGTTTTTACCTGCCTTATCTTTCTCTGCCAAAGCAATGATCTGGAAAGCCAAAGGTAATATAGTTCTTCCTTAAATCTCTATGGAAACTCAATAAATGCTGTGAAAGACAACCTTGCTAACAAGCTGGGTATTTTATGGATGAAAGACATGTAGTATACCACAGGCAAAGTTGGTTAATTAATTAAAAGACTCAATGTTTATTTCAAGCAAATTTGACAACTCTTATCTTTGCTCCCTGAAGGTCAGAATCAACCTTAGTCTGTTTTAGTGTTCTCAACACTTACCAGGATGTCTAATTTACTAATTGCTCAAAAAATAATAATTATGTAGATTAGATGAATAGATGGAGAGATGGATGGATGGATGATGAAATAATGAATCATTTAGGGACAGGCTGATAAATGAGTGATGACAAGTGCTTGTGAATCCAGCATAAGATTCAATTTTCAGAGTAGCAGATGCTTCTTTTCTCTCTTCCTTGTTTAGGGAAGAAGGTAAAAAGCACTTAAAGACATCTCAGTTCTGATTGGGAAACTCCTTAGTATTGTCAAGCCCCCAAGAATCTCAAAAGAATGTTAAAGTAAATATTTAATGCAAGTCCAAAATTAACAAACGAGGCCTATTTGAGAAAGTGATAGTGTCTGTGTTAGAAGAAACAATTGTAATTAGATGGAGAATCCAAATAAAAGACCATTCTTCACTAGCAGTCAAAAAACAGAGAGGAGAGGGATGTTCTCTGAGGGAACATTTAAAAACAGAACCTCCTGTGAGTAGAAGCTTATGGTTATAGAAAACTATTATTTCTTCACTACTTGCAAGTTAAGTGTTTTAAACAACTGAACACTGTTCAAGACCATGTGTGTTTACTTTTTCTCTCCTTCTAGGCAAACACAACAAAACAAAATGTTCCTCCTTCGTGAAACAAATTCTAACCTTGAGATTTTTTGATGTTTTACAGAAATCAATGAGAGCTGATGGAGTTAAAATATTCAGAGATTTTAGAGTCTCAAAATGATTGTTCCTTTGGGAATGGTTCCTACTAAATGAACCAGCATTTAACTGGAAAAAGAAAATGCCATTGTTACATTTACCACAGACTCACTACCTAAGCAAGTATGCTCCAGTGTTACTCACACATACTTAGCAGGCTCTGTGGTTATCTATAATATGTTGTCACATATCTGCCTTCTTTCCTCTGTTGGCATGTGCTTCAGCTATGAATATATCATTGAAAATTTTAAAGCCTGGGTATAATTCTCATACTATTTAATAGCATCTTTGTTTCCAGGTTTATTGGGTGAAAGTAAGTCTTCAAATAGTGAAACCAAAGCATAATTTTAATCTATTCACTTACAAACTTTTATTTATTTATTTTTTATTTCAAGAGAAAAGCAACTAACAAATGGATGGTTTTTATAGAAAATTAAATAAAATTCAATCAAATTCAGTTACAGATGACAGGGTATGGGCCAGATTACAGGACTGTCAGTGTGAGCTAGGGCCTTTGAGTAAGGTATTAAAGTTTACGTCATTTTCCCTTCTGAGAGGATACAGAGGGAGTTACAACAAAGAATGAAAATCAGGAAAACCACGTCAAAAGAGACATCCTGGCAAAGACTGAAAGGGAAACCAACCACAGGAGTAAACATGGGGCATGGAAACCTGTGAGGGTGAATAAGTAACTCTCAGATTTGGGGGTTTTGAGAAAAGCAAGATGGTTTTCTACCATCGTGTTGATATTGTCATTTGCAAGCATGCCCTTTTCCCAAAGTCCAAAGGCTCTCATAATTGATTGTTCTAGAGCTACATCCTGCAGAGGGCAGAGGACTTGGGGCAGGTGAGGGAGGCCAGCAGTAGTGACATCAGCTTTAATGGCAATATTAGAACCAGATCCCATGCTGATTTAGAAGAAGCCCAATCTTAATCATCTTTAAATTAGCAATTTCAATTTCTGATGAATTATTATTTTTTGAACAAGTAATGATCCAAATACCCAGGACCTTCTCCTTTCCCAAATAACCCCTTTTACATCCCCTTCTGAAGTAGAAAATCTCTTTTTTTCTAATTGTCTCCAGGGCTTAGGTTTTCTTGCTGCATGCCTTTTCCTGGAGCTTCAAAACTTTCACTCCCAGGTCTTGTCCTATTCAGGTTGAAGAGTAAATAGTGCCTTAAACACTCCTATTATAAATTCAGCTTATGTTCGGATCCGAGAAGCGGGAACCTCTTTGGGGAACATAAGTGGGTAGAATGCATATATTTTTCTTTGTACCTTTTATTTTCTGAGTTTAAAAAAAAATCCCTTGCTTTTTATACTGTCTCATATTAGCCTTTCTAAGATAACTTGAACCATTTTCTCTGCCCTTTTATTGAAATCAATGGGGCATTGCAAATTATCATTGTACTACTGAGTCAGTAATAGCCATAGAGTTTTATAAAGCATTATTAAAGGAACTAATCTGAATGCACATCAACTACTTTTCTCATTTGAATAATACAGCCATGTAATTTTTAACTGTATCAAAAATGCCCTGTTTAAATTACAGAATACAGTACCATTTGTGAGGCTCTAATGTGAGATTTTGCTGCCAAGATTTCTTTAATTTTTGTTTTTACAATGCTTCTGAAATACATTACAAAAGAAAATGATTAGTAAACAAATTCCAGTCCAAGGTTTTAATTCTAGGTGCTGATGGAATTGTTTAAGAATTATTATATTTCAAAGACTATCATAAT
The DNA here is from genome assembly GCF_964339955.1 of Pipistrellus hanaki. Lineage (NCBI taxonomy): Eukaryota > Metazoa > Chordata > Mammalia > Chiroptera > Vespertilionidae > Pipistrellus > Pipistrellus hanaki. Next base: position 28,772,043 of record NC_140514.1, read on the forward strand.
CTTCTATGCAGTCTAGCCAGAGCAAAAGGAAGACCTAATCTCTTTTCTCTCTTCCTCCAACAATCCCCAAATTGAGGAAGACAATAAAAACTAACATGTATTTATTCCATTTAGATGAGTGTCACTATGCCCTGTGCTACAAATGATCTTATTTAATCTTCCAAACAACCCTGAAATGAAGATATTATTATTTTCACTCCTTTCTGCTTCACACTCATTAATACAGGTTTCCCAAATCCTCAGCACAAACTAGAATGCTAATTTTAGTATTAGTCTAAATTCTCTTCTGAAGACATCGGGTTGACAGCGAATGTTTTAGGGCTTCAAAATAATATGACCAGAGATGAGTTTCAAAAATATAAATATGGGAATCCATAATCAGATGCATTTTAGAGAAAACACAACAAAGGCTACTGCAGTAGTTCAGTGATGATATAAATAGCCCTGCAACTCGGAGGGAGGGAAGAGAAGAAAGGCACAGGTGGCGAATGAATGGTGGAGTCATTAGAGCCTGAACAGGGGGAGCTTGGGAAAGAGAGAAGGCTAGAAGAATGAACTTTGTAATGAAGTTGATAGTGTTCACAGAAATAGTGTAGATGGACTAGAGAAGATGATTTCTTTTCACTCTATTAGTTTAAAGATCTAGGAAAACCTGGACTTTAGTAGAAATGCCGGACTTTCCTTTCGGACTAGAAAAGTGAAATGGAAGCCCTGCGTGGCTGATAAAGGAAAAACCAGAGAAGAACAAAGGGAAAGACAAAGAGGAGGGGAGAAAGGAGATGTGGGAGAAGGGAAGTGTCTCCTACTTCACTATGCACAAAGGAAAGCAGTCCATCTTTTCTGTACCATCACAGAATCTGTGGTTCAAAATGAAAACGTGACATGACCAGACAGGATGGCCCTTTCAACAAACCAACAAATTTTTAAAACTTTGGGAACCATAGTCAGAGAAGTACCACTACTCACCACTCGCTTTTATAATTTCTATGGCCCTCAAAAAAAGAAAAAAGAAAGAGAGGGAAACAAGGTAGGAGGGATAGAATAAAAGAAATAAGGAAAGAAAAACAATAGAAAAGAAACAAAGATCTGTTTTCTTTGTGAAGTAGGTGGCAAAATAGATGACAGTGGGGCTTATAAGAAAGCACATAATTTGCATATTTGTTTTCTGATATGTGAAAATATCTCACTTTTCAGCGCACTAATATTTTTTTATGTTTCCTACTAATTGATATGGTATTGAAACAGACAATGTTACTTGATTGTAATTCAAAGTCTATTTTTTGATCTTTCACCTTATAAGGTACCAATAAGGTAAGTTTTCTTCATTGCTGCCTACAAGTTTCCCACAGGAAAGTGTAAACAATGTGCCTACTCAAAGGAAAACCAGCTTCCAGCTCCTTGCAGGCTTCATTCTTCCCAGGATCCTCCTTAACTATTAAAAATGCTCCTGGTATCAGGTTTCTCAGCAGACTGAGATTTCTCTTTCCCATTCAAAATAAAGATTTATAATGCTTTGTTTCCTTTGGAAGTATCTGTGTCTTAGAATGAAATGACCAGCTCTTGGAGCCATTTTGAAACTCTCTCAAATATCAAAACTTTGAGATTGGCGAACAACCACAAATATGTTCCTAGCAAAGCAAAACTCCTGAGTATATTGTGATAAAAACCATTCAGTCCAGTTCTGCATTTCTTTGCTTATGTTTTCTCCTATAATTTTAAGATAGATTATATAGCCACTTGAATAAAATTAAAATGAAACAAATACCAGAGTAATTATGCAGAAAACTTAGCGTTCTAATGGAGGTGTTTCAGGCAAAAGTAAGAAAGGTTTTTTTTTTTAATCCCAGGACATTTTTTGTGTGAAAATGATCTAGGAATACTCTTTCACTTTCTGCATACCTCCTGAGTGACTACCTCATTGGTGGGCTCATTGAGGTACCCAGTTGTTTTCCTAAAATATGTACTCACCTCACAACAAAGCAGAATGGCAGGACAGAATTTAAGTTTTTGTTTGATTCTCTGAAAAAGTTCTCCGGTGCATAGGTAACATGGAATGGTGGGAAGAGTATTGGTATTGGATTTTTTAAAACTGAGTAATACTCTCAGCTCTGCCCTACAAGCAGTTTGCCATGGTTCATTCATTCAGCAAACACATGGTTAGCACAAGCTATACTGAAGATGTTATGCTAAGCACCAGAGGTGAGAAGAGACAAAGGCAATTCCTACATTTAGGAAAGGCAGACAGGCACTGGGGTGCTATTCACTCTGTTGAGTGTTAAAGACATTCAAAGCCACAGGAATGCAATACAGCTCCTGGAAGAGTCTTCCTGGAGAAGAGAAGGCATGTTGGCTGAGATGGAAAAGTGAGTAGAAGCCTTAAAGTCTACACTTTCACCATCTATCAAATGAGAGGCAATAGGTTCCTCCTACAGCTGCTTTAAAGGTGTTATTTTATGTAACACACAAGTACAGGGACCTAGTCCAAGGTTAGACATGAATGGGTTCTTCAGCAACTCTTTCCTTTTCTCTCACCATCTGTGCTTAGCTCACTTATTCCTTTTCTGTAGCTTTCTTCCCATCAGAAATGGACTCTGATAAATCCAATGGAAGCATCTACATTTCCCTGGCGTTTTATTTTTCTTTTGAATCTTTCTAATTGGTGTACTGTATTTTCCAGCGTATAAGACGACCCCCTAATTTTACAGTTAAAACATAGGCTTAGGCCTATATTCGCTGTATAAGACTACCCTCCACTTCAAAGAAAAGACTTACTTTGCTGTCAAGATCTGCAGGTAATTTTTATGCAATTTTGGTCTTTTGCCCCCGATTTTCGGTTGACTTTTTTTTGTTTCAAAGGTCGTCTTATACGTCGGAAATTACGGTATATATCTTTCTCCCCACCACCCTCCCACTACACTGTAAGTTGCACCAGGACTAAGCCATGCCACATGCTTCCTTAGGATCTCCCTTACTGCTTAGCATGATGCCTGCCCAGAGGAGGAGCTTGATTAGTACTCATGAAGGAAGGAGAGCAGGGGCAGGCGTATAAGCTGGTTCTCAACAAATTACATTGCTTTGGATCAACCAGTACACTAGAAGTAAATTCCAGAGATGGCAATTTACTGACTCGCAAAGAGTCACAGTCTACCTGGAAAATTAATTCTCTGTTTATTGCCACTTTTGCTGTGATTGGTATCTTTCAAAGTCAGGCTGATCAGCATGCAGGTTTACAATTGCGCTCGGAGCTCTGAGCCTTGTAACATCCTGTCGTCTCACTTCCAGGGATTTACGTCTGATTCCTGGTCTGTTGATAAGTGCCTATGGGGCAGAATGGCAGAACCATTCATGTTTCACCAGCAGAGGATGGTGATGATGTTATTATTTCCAAAATCAGTGTGGCAATGGCTGTTTGAACCTCATCATGTCTAATAGAAAAAAATAAAGGAATTAACGTCTGAAAACTCAGTGAATTGTGTTTAGCATCATTATCGCCTAAAATATGAATATAGCAAGTGCTCTGGCATTTCAGTGAGGTCTCATTTACAATATTGCCACCATAATCATCTCATTTTGTAATTGCTTTTGGATACTTACAAGGTTTAATTTCTGATGTGACTTCTCAATAAAATAAAGAACCCATGTATTAGATTTATGTAAAAATATCCTATGAATTATTTTATTTATTTTCTCTTTTTTAAAATAAAATCTGTATTGTTGAAAGTGTTACATATGTCCCCTTTTTCGCCCCATTGGCTCCTTCTAGCCCACCTCTATTCCCCACCCCAAGCCTTCACCACCCTATTGTCTGTGTCCATGGGTTATGCATATATGCACACAAATTCTTTGGTAGATCTCTTCCCTCATATATGCATGGGTTATGCATATATGCACACAAATTCTTTGGTAGATCTCCACCCATCTCTGCCTTCAAAAATAACTCATGTGTTAGATTTACGAGAAATTATTCTGTGGATGTTTTTAGATTGTTGTTTCAATAGTGGAAGAGTTTAATTCAGCTTTAGGTTCTACTGTCAGCTGCTATAGTCTGAGTTCCGTGAGTTTCTTGGGCTATACGGCAATGAGGACAAATTGTATTTTGGGGGTAGCAACTCCTGCCTTGGAGTTGTGGAACAAATGCATTAAAAAGTATTCTCAAATGAGCAGCTTTAGCTGACTATTCCTAAGGCCCTCTGGCTCTGGGATGAGTGTAGGATGTCTGCCCCAGCATGCTTTCCTCTCCCGAAGCCCTGACAGAGAGCACCACTCATGCTCACTAGCTAGCAAGGTGTCAGTGAACAAGGAATACATTTGTGAGGGCAGCAAACCAAAGCACTGTCACCTGACAGCTTTGTTTTCACGTGACTAATTGGCCAGGTGATCAACAAGGCAGAGATCAGACATGGTCCCACAGATGCAGTTGTGAGAGTTGGTATTTTTAGAAAGGGAAATTTTCCTTCTGTTTGGCCCATGGATTGGAATCCAATAGAAAGGGAAAAAAATTTCCCTTTTAAGAACATTCTTAAATTAACATTATAACTAACATTATAATAATTTCTGAGCAGCCTTACCAAACCTGGATCTTTCTTCCAACCCAAACCACTTTTCTTCATCATCTATACCAAATGCAAAGAAATATTTCCAAATTTCTGCAATGCTATACAGTCCTTCTGAAGATATCTTACTCATCTTTTAGATCTAACCATCAATAATTAGCTACCCTTGAGACCTAACATGAATAGTACTTCAACCTACAAAAAGCTGAGTTAGTTGGTAGTTAATATTTTCTAGACCACAAAATATGAGTTCTAAGGACACCGAGAAATAAGGGGTTGAAGGCAGGAATCTGAATAGGATTTTCTTCTTGCATGGTCCCTCAGAAAGTCCTATAGAAAGAATTTCCCTTACAGTCTGGATTCTCTCTAAATGATATGTCTACTACATTCTGGAAACAGGAATGTTACAGATCAAACAAGTTATATAAATACATCTTTGCTGTAAATGTTGAGAAACTAAATTTAACCACACTGGGAGGAGAAGGGGAGGTGTATGACATAATTAAGCAAAGGAATGTTCCTAAATAAATAAAAATAAGTAATTATTTGCTTAAAACAGGATAGCCTAAGCAATTTGAGAGCCTGTGCCAGGATGAATTCCCATAGCTCTGACTCCACATTTATTTATTTAACTTGGGCATGTTATCCAGGTTAGAATTAGAAGACAATGGAAGAAATAACCTGATGTTGCCACAGTTAGCAGTTATCCAACAACCTTGGACTTTTATTTAAAAAAATAACTCCTGCCTCTCCATTCATATTTTATAGAATATAAGTATAATATCTTGATCATCTGTTCAATAATTTACATGCAGATAATAGTATGCATGTTCCATAATTCCTCGTTGAGATGAGGAATCTTCACATTTCAGCGAATAACCAACCAAAAACCCTGCAGCTTTCAGCTGTCGGTTTAGAGGAAGTTTCCCTTGAGTTGCTGAGGCCATCAGAGGACTGTCTCCTCTGCCTGCCCATTTCTATAGCAGCTTTGTGGTGTTTTATGACAACAGTCTCTCCCCCTTGAGACCAGCCATAGGAAAGGTACAATAGAAGCATTATTTGTATTGTTTGGTTTTGTATGAGACACACATCGGGAAACCACTACTTTGTGGAATAGCATTTGCAGGAGGTCCCCAGGGGGCACCAATCTCACTGCCTCAACCCAAAGCTGAATGACAATAAAGAATAGGAAAATTAAAAGGAAAGGTGCTTTAATTGAATCTGTATTTGTAGAAATGGGATACAGACCTAGAAAACACCTTTCTTAGTTCCTGCAGTGAGAAAGAGGGCTTCTCCAGAGACCCTCTGCAATGACAGCCAAATCATTATAGGCTACAGCAAATGCCCCCATTGGCCAAAGAGGTACTTCAGAAGTTCTTCTTTAAGAAATGCTTATTCTTTGATTGACAAATAAAATAAGACAATGGCAATTAAAAAAAAAACTAAAATAAGATAGAGGAAGATCTAAAACAGGAATCGACAAACATTCTCAGTAAAGGACTTTGCAGGGCACATGGCTCTGTCTCAACTACTCAGTTTTGCCATCAGAGGGTGGGCAAATGGGCATAGCTACGTTCCAATAAAATCGTATATGTAAAAATAGACCAGATTTCACCCAGAGAGCTATAGTTTACTGACCACTGATCTAAAATATTCCCCAATCCAGCTACTCACTCTAAAGTTGAGGAAAGATCTAAAGTAATGAAGTGGCCAAACAGGTCTAAAATCCGGATCTCCTAAGGTTGAGTCTCCTGACCCTCAGTGCCACTGTCACAATGCTCTCCTGCAAACCTTGGAAGTTAACACAGAACACCTGGGTGGGCTGTCACCTCAGAATCTTTATTCCTCCAGAACCACACAAAAGACATCATCTGTTACCCAGCTTCTAACAAGAAGATTTGCAGCAGGGTGTGGCAGGAAAAATACTGGGCTTGGAATTGAAAGTTCTGGATTTGCACCATGGCAGTCTCCTTCACCAGCCACGTGTACTCGGGCAAGTCAGGATAATCATGGCTCCCTTTTTCCTTCTCTCTCAGAGTCATATTTAACTCAACAGAAATCTTGTCAAGATCAAAGGATAAAATTTGCCTAAATATACTTTATTACAAAGGGCTAAACAAATGTGAGCTAGATCAACATATCAATAAAATATATAGATAAATGAATGGCCACCTCGGGTAAGCTGTGATCAATGGATTATGTGATAGGTTGTGATAAACAAACAGACAAATCCCATATGTGAATTCGTCAGTTGATTTTACAATACCTCAAAGCTTCCAGATTATATCCGAGTCTTGACAAGCATACTTGTAAATACATTGTAAAAAAGTAATAAATTGTATTTATATTCAATCATGGGGTGTCAGGATAGAATACTAATTTCTAAAAAATATCTACTAAAATTATAGTAGGTTGAAGAATAGCAGCCTTTTTATACTTGTAAGAATGCCTGTCACCGTGCCTCTCAATTTGGGACACAATACCAGCTAGTGCTAGATTCACAAATGACTCACAGAAGCAGAGAGTATGTAGAAAATTTCCCAGGGTTGGGCAGATAAAAATCCCCTACTGCTTCTGGCTTCTCATAAGATCACAACCATTTACTTTTATAAAGTCAAGTTCAAACCATGGCCTAACTCTCTTTCTTGAGAAGTGTTCTACAAGGACATTGTGAAGTAGTAAAAGAAAGAAAAGCATTGCTACACAATGATTTTTGATTGTCTGTTTTTTTTTTTAATTGTGCTGATCACAGTAACTTGCCATAGGAAACATTCCTAGAGTCTATTGATGTGTTTGCTTTAATCCAACAGTATTTTTAGAGCTATTCCACTTATATCAACTTTTTTTTTTAGTTCTATAACCCCCCGAAATATATAAATTTATTATAACTAAAAGTCTATCTTTTTATTGTTTGAAGAAATATTCTTACTGCAAGTGGTTTCCAATAGGGTCTATGATGCGCATCTTTTGGACCTAAAATTAAGGGTCATTGCAATTCAGAAAGTCAGTCAACTACCAGCCTGACCCAGTAAAGATCTAGCTATAGGCATCCTCTGTATCTAAAAGTTTAAGGATGGGAAAGTTCTGGTAGGGCAAAAGGAGGGAGTGGAAGGCAGAAGCAGCAAAGGTGTGGAAGATATTCTGTATTCACTCAAATATATCAAGGCTTGTAAGACAGAACACCAATTCACAAAACTGTGTAACAACACATAGTAGTCTAACACATGGAACTGGGAACAAAGAGCCCCGGTCTAATCCCAAACATACTTCTTATGTTCTGGCTCCCTTTGTCTTTCACTCTGAGGTTCCACTTACTCACCTGTACTTCTAGAGGGTTTGGACTGCTGCACACCCAATCTTCTATCTTTACTGTTTCATGGATTCAGGATCCCAGGCATTTTAGAAGAGATTTAACAGAACGGGGTACAGGAAGTGTGATGAGGAGAGTCTCCTCTGCATGCCCCAGTGTGGTTAAAGCAAGCGCTTAGGCTTGCTGATCTGAGTTCTGCCTTCTAACGCAGTCTCTTCCTTAGTTCAGACCTTTGGCTGTGTGATGACTCCACAATGAAGGTAGGAATTCTCAGACTGGATTTATGGAGAACAGCCTTTCCTATGGCTTTGCTCATTCCAGAGAAGACACAACCACTTCTTGGTGCCTAGAACTATATCCCCACTTCTCCCATCTCTAATAAAATGCTCTAGATAAAACGTCATGCCTCCGTTGATCGACTGTGCAGTGGGGTGGCGTACAAAGTAAACTGGTAAGATATAAAAATCATGGAGTTGGATAAGCAGTCTATGAAAGACATTATAACTTATATTTGGACTCAGAATATCTTATAGGTATATGCATAGGCTTTCCAGACAATATATACTTATGTTATTTATTACATACACTGAGTGGCTAGATTATTATGATCTCTGAATGCATAATAATCTGGCCACTCAGTGTGTGTGTGTGTGTGTGTGTGTGTGTGTGTGTGTGTTTGTGTTTTAGAGGCCTGGTGCATGAATTTGTGCATGGGTAAGGTCCAGCTAGCCTGGCCAGGGGGAGGGGACAAGGGCTGTTGGCTTGCCTGCCTGCTGATAAAACTCCTGTTTAAGGGGACAATTTACATATTAGTCTTTTATTATATAGGATATACACTGAGTAGCCAGATTATTATGCGTTCAGAGATCATAATAATCTGGCCACTCAGTGTAATCAAAGTATTTAGGACCTGGAATAGAATCATCAAACAACCCTTATGCAGTGGGGCAGTGGGTCTCAACTCTGATAGCACAATAAAATCATGTTTTAAATGACCAGGGGACCTCCGCTGACAATTAAACCAGGACCCTTGACTGTAAGAGTTGTATCCCAAGAGTGTTATTTACAAACAGCAAAATGTAAATGGTACACATGGAGTTTTGCTACCCCACTGCCCTGACATTACTCTAAAACCAGATGCAAGAAAAACATTGGCAAACATATTACTTTTTCCCTACACAAGTCTTCCTTCCTTCATTAGCACAAATTCCAGTTAGGGAATACATTTTATTTCATCTTTCAAGCTTTTACTGGTCAGTACGGAGCACAGGAGGACACTGCCACTAGCAATCGCCATTTTTGTAAGGATAAAACTGCCTGAGAAAAGGCATCCTGGAAGCTGCTCCAGGTGGCCTCTGAGGCCTGGGAAGATTTTCTCATTTCTCACTAATGTATGTCTTCCCAACACTTGCCTCTGACCACCCCAGAAGAATGATCTGAGTGAAATGTAATTAAATATGTAAGCTCCTAGGAGTCCTTTTCATAAGACAGGTAGGATATAAAATTAAGACATTATGATAGTTACTGTGGTTGTCACTACAACTGTTACTTCACTGCGGTACTACAATATCCTTGTCACTCTGTTAACGGTCTTCTTGGGACCAGAAGTGACAAGTGTAAAAAATGATTTTTTTAAATGTCATACTTCCTTTATCTTATTTTTAAAAACAGGTCTATGAGGACCTCAGAGAAGCCTCAAAATGCAGTACTCCTACAAGCCAATTCCCTATAACATAAGATATTTCAATTTCTACTGCTTTAATTACCACACCGTTCCACTCAAATATAATGCGAAGCCTCAGCTGATTTGAATAGTGTTATAAAACATTGAGGGGGCTCTCTTTCGAGCATGCTATGTGTCGGCCTTTCTTAAATCCAGCCTTCCTGAACATCAGAACTAGTTCTCTTTTGCTTCCAGAAGACAAGCTCCATTTCACATCTGTGTCTGGGAGTCATGTAATATATGCACAGAGTGAATGTTGCTGTGTGCCATTGAAGGATCCTGTATACAGAGCCCAAAGTCGTTCTTCCTTTTTAAAAAATACGTTTTATTGATTTTTTTTTTCAGAGAGGAAGGGAGGGGGATAGAGAGCTAATAACATCGACCAGCTGCCTCCTGCATACCCACCCCTTACTGGGGATGTGCCCGCAACCAAGTTACATGCCCTTGATCAGAATCAACCCTGGGACCTTTCAGTCCACAGACTGATGCTCTATCCTAGGGGTGTCGAACTCAATCAGAGAAGGGGCCAAAATCTAAAATCCAGCCTAAATCGCGGGCCGAATGGTTTACTGAACAGTCATAAACTGACAATGTCATAAACTGACAGCGGAGTGCAGTGATGACAGCGCGGTGCGGGCCACATTGCAAGGCCTGGCGGGCTGGATTTGGCCCGCGGGCCTTGTGTTTGACACATGTGCTCTATCCACTGAGCCAAGCCAGTTTTAAGGGTCCTTCTTCCTTTTACGTGTGCTGAGAGAAACTGAGCTGATTCTACAGTCCTTCTACTTCAAAAATTGCTGAGATTCTATCATCAGTTTCAAAAACCTTGATAGGATGTTTTTTTAAAAAGCTCAACTTTGTGTGACTCTAAAATTCAATTTGAAGAACAAATCAGATGTCACTGACTAGAATAGCAAAAACACCTTTGAATCATTTAATAGTGTTCATGAAAGCATGAAAGTTTACCCCTGTCAAATATTAAGACATGTGAGAGAGTTACAAAAGTGAAGGCACTGTCACTCTGGCCCAAAACATCAATATATAGTCATACAATGAAATAGAACAGAAAGCACAAAACCAATTTAAAAGTATCAGTGAGAAAACAATGAAGATAGGAACTACTACTGTGATTGAAATGTTTATCCATTTCTAATTGTTACTCACTATATAGAGAAAATGTTTACATTATCTACATTAAACTGGTGACTGCCCATGTTATTTTAATTCACTATTATTTTCTAATAGTTTTTTCAATTGACTAAGTTTTGGTTTCCAGTTCAACAAAATTGCATCTTACACATGTGATGGTTATTTCCTTTCATTTAAACACACTTACTAGCAGCATCAGTGTCGGTCTCAGTATTGTCCGTGGATTAGAGCTTCCAGAATTATGGTGGGTGATGGGGGTGAGGGGGAGCATCCTCTCCACTTCTCTCCTGGACACATTAGCTGTTTGTTTTGAACGTATATTTTTAGGTAATGCATGTATGCGTATGCTCCTTGGTTAATCTCCTCCCACCCTCAGTCCCCCATCCTCCACCCCCCATCCGCACTTTCCTCTGAGATTCGTCAGTCTGTTCTATGTTTCCATGCCTCTGATCCTATTTTATTCATCAGGTTTTCTTGTTCATTAGATTCCTTGTCCATTTGTTTATTTTAAATATATTTTTTATTGATTTCAGAGAAGAAAGGAGAGAGTGAGGTAGAAACATCAGTTATGAGAGAGAATCATTGATCGGCTGCCACTGGGGATTGAACCCGAAACCCAGGCATGTGCCCTGACTGGGAATGGAACCATGACCTCCTAATTCATAGGTTTACACTCAACCACCAAGCCACACTGGCCGAACTATTTTGATTTTTAGATTCAATTGTTGATAGCTACGTTTTTATTGCCATTTTATTGTTCATGTTTTTTCTTCTCCTCCCTCCTCCCCTTTCCCCTCCTCCTCTTTCTTCTTAAAAATACTATTCAACATTGCATGCAATACTTGTTTGTTGGTGATGAATTCCTTTAGCTTTGTCTTATCTATGAAGCTCTTTATATGATCTTCAATTCTAAATGGTGGCTTTGCTAGGTAGAGTAATATTGTTTGTAGGTCATAAACAATAGGGTGGTGAAGGCTTGGGGCAGGGCAGGGGGCGTCGGGAGGGAGAGAGGGGGACATCTGTAATATTGTCAACAATACAGATTTAAATATAAAAATTAAAATAATAAAAATAAACATATTTTATTGTGTAAAAGAGGCACCTTTCAGTCCCTACTGAAAGTATGTTTTGATTCATGAATATATGTTGCATTTATAAATGCATTTCCAGTATCTAACAGATGGCCTTCACAATTTTTTCTTATGCTCATAGATCACATTCTTAAATTTCTAAATTAAACTGTATTTGGTATGGTTTTTATTTGAAATAAAATAAAAATAGCAAGTGTTGACAAGGACTGAAATTAGAACCCCTGTGTTTCACTGGTAGGAATGTCAAATGGTGCAGCCACTCCGAAAACCAGTGGGGCATTTCCTCAAAAAATTAAACATAGAATACCATATGATTCAACAGTTATACTTCTGTGTATGGCCAAAATAACTGAAAGCAGAAATTCAAACACATATGTACTCCAATGCTCATTAACAGCACTATTCAGAATAGCTAAAAGGTAGAAAACTTCCAACTGTCCATCCATCATTGGATGAATAGATAAGCAAAATGTGATCTATCTATACACTGGACTATTATTCAGCCTTAAAAATGAATTCAATTCTGACACATGTTACAATATGAATGAACTTTGAAGACATTATGTTGTGTAATAATCCAGACACAAAAGGACAAAAATTGTATAATTTTGCTTACATGAGGTACCTAAAATAGTCAAATTCATAGACAGAAAATAGAATGTGGTTCCCAAGGGCTGGAGGGGAGGGAAAATGGGTGTTATTGCTTAATGGGTACAGAGCTTCAGCTGGGGATAAAAAAAAAAAGCTCTGAAAATGAATGGTAGTGATGCCACCAACTTTTACACCTAAAAATGGTTAAAATGATAAAACTTATGTATATTTTATCACAAGAAAGAATATTCTAAATTTCTTGAGGTGAGAGATCATGTCTTATTTCTCTATACATAAAACTTTGCCTACTCACCAGGCCCTCTGGCATCAAATTGAGTAGGTTTTGAAATTCAGGTGTTTTTTGTTTTGTTTTTTTTCCAAACTGTCTATTTGACTAGTAATCAGTAACTTCTCAAAGCCTCTGTTGCCATATCTACAAAGTGACAGTTTTAATAGTATCTACCGTGTGAGTTGACTTGAAGAATAAATAAGCAATGCATAAAAAAAAATTAGTTATGGTGCTAACGAATAAGTATTATATACCTGTTTGCAATTATTCTTATTCTAGCACTCAGCACAAATCCAGACACAGTTCTCATCTCTGACACCGCCTGTATAAATGAGCATGACTTTCACTTTGATTTTCTGTCTACAAAATGGGAACTATGTAGCCTCCATTGCGAAGTTGCAATGATGATTTAGGGAATTATGAAAAAGTGCTTATTAACTATCCTCTATAATAAAAGCTAAGTGTTTGGTTTTCTGGTCGGACGTTCAACCAATCAAAGCATAATATGCCAATGATATGGTAAGGCCACTTAACCACTCACTATGACATGCACTGACCACTGTGGGGAAGACACTCTGACAAGTAGGCTAACTTGCTGCTGTGGTCCGGCCAATCAGGACTGAGCAAGATGGGCCAGACACACCCTGGAGCCCTCTCAAGGTCCCTCCCTGGCTGGCCAACCTCCCACATCTCTCCCCATCTCTGATCATACACCAGAGTTGGGTCCCTGGGCCTGGCCTCTAGAAATCTGGGACCCCTCGGGGGATGTTGGAGAGCAGATTCCAGCCTGATCCCACAGGGGGAGCACTGCTCATCCAGAAGCCGGCTCATGGCTGGTCTGCGGCAGTTGGACATTCCCCGAGGGCTCTCAGACTGGGAGAGGGTGCAGGCTGGGCTGAGGGACTGCTCCCTCCACCCCCAAGTGCACGAATTTTGTGCACTGGGCCGCTAGTAAGACTATATAAAAACAATATACTTAGCCACATAAAGATTAAATACAAAAAAGTAAAATACAAAATAGTAGAAAGTAAATTAAGAAATGGGTTTTAAGGAATACTTACATTTGCCACGAAAGAACATTTTTCAATGTTGATTTTAAATGTAAAAAAAACACATTTCAAAAGAAAAATATACAGAAATCCCCAAATCTGGAATTACAATATTCAGGCTTCTCAGACATACACTAAAAAAAGTGACACGCACACAAATAAACACATATTTCATAGTGGCATTTCATACTCAGGAAAAAGAAGGCAAATAATTATTATTGAGAAATGATTGCTTAAACTATTCCTCATGAGCAAGGAACAGTTTCCTTCCACATAGACCCTGGTCTCATGGCCTACTCAGCTAAGATGGGAATTCCTTGAAAGAGCCAAAGCCCTCACAGTTGAATAAAACCAGATGCTCAGTGATCAACTGAGGGCATCTGGTTTGAAAGAGTGTACTTTGGAGGTTTTCCTGCACCCGGAGTGCTGGCAAGAGAGCCATTCCTGCATGCACCTTCTTGTCCTGGGCAGCAGAGGGCACTCTAACTCCACGATAGACAGAGGCTCTAGGCCCTTAGCTTGCTTTTCCTTTCTGGCCTCTCTGACTGAAAGACAGACATGAACTCCAGACCAGAACCCCTCCATTCCCACAAATGAATTCCACAGAAAACATATTCCCATTCCCTGAGAATTATCAGTACCTTCAAAAGAGTAAAAAACGTTCTGATGCAAGGAACTTGTGTGGCCACCACACAGCAGGCTGCCTCGGGTCTCACCAACTCCTTTCACACCTCTTTTATTCCTAGGGGAGTTGAGAAATATCAGTGTCAGAAATTGTGAAGGGGCAACTAATACCTCCCACAGTCTATAACCCCAAAACAAGTTTTGCTTAGGAATATTAAGTTACAGGCAAATAACATGGCAGTCACACCCTGGCTGGGCATTCCCACCCTTCCCAATAGAAGTCACTCAGGTGAAGAATGGGAGAGTCATGGCCCACTGTCAGGACAAGCTTAGACAGTGACCCTCCTGGCCTTGACCACAGTGAGGTCACCTTTCTTCCAGTGTGCATGTGTGTAGAAATTTCTGAGGCTGACTCTCATTATGCACTCAGTACACCTACTGCACCAGTACACCTTTGCTCCCTTTCAAAGTGGTGCACTGAAAGAATTGTACAACACCCTAACAATAGAATAAAGAGGAAAGTTTTCATAAGGTTGCTGCTCTTTCCCCCTGGCACCATTATTTAGTTAGCTATTCAAATAACTCTAATTTCTTTTAAATCTGCGGAAAAAAAATAAAACAACAGATAAAATGCTTTTTATCAGATTCTCTTCATCTCATTGATAATTGCAGGAGTCCAGATAATTCTCTGAGGCCAGGCAGTAAGACTTTCCTTTCCCCTCTATGTTCTGTTCTCCCTGGTCCATCCCATTTTCCTTATTCTGTTTTTTTCACACAGTCTCCTTCAGTCAACATGATACACATTCTTTCCAGATAAGCCAAGCATCACAAACATCCAGGTTTGAATCTACATTAGCTAATAAGGTCACCTTGCCTGCATGGTGTTGGCAAAACTCTGGTGGAATTTATATAGAAAGAACGTTATTATAATGCCCCTCTTCAGGCAATTTTACAAATTTTAGAAAATGGGGCCTATGTGGAGTATGTAATAGATTGATGCCTTATTTATGAGTCTTGATAGCAAGTGGTACATCCTCCACTAGGCCTTAATATGGTCAAGACTCAGGTTTAAATCCTGGCTATGGTACTTTCTCCTTGTGTTGCCTAGAGTATTGCACTTAACTTCTCATAGTTTCCACAGTCTCCACTATAAAAATAAAAAAATAGGAACAATGTAGGGTTGTTGAAAGGATTTTTGTTATATTCAACTTTCAACAATAATGCTGGATGGTCAGTAAACACGACATTCTCCTTTTGATAAAAATGAAAAATAAAAGTTATACAGACTTTCTAAAGCTTGAATTTGACAAATGTTACCTGCATGCGAATGCTCTCATGTTACTGACCTAGGAGAAGTTCAAATTCTTCATTTTTTTACTCTCTCTGTTACAGGATATGCAATTGTACGTAAGCAAGCTTCATGGGGGAAGAGAGGAGGTAGAAATAGATTTAAGCTACAAAATAGTGCCCTTTTTCCTGAAACCTCCAGAAGAGGCTTCGATCCAGGAAATGTTCTGGTGTCTCTGACAATGAACAAGCAGGCCTAAGGAAGAATGACAAAAACAGCACAAGATGTGTGCCGAGGGCTTCGCTGCAATCCTCTCAGCATTTCTAAATCTCTCTGCACATCCAGGTTTCTGTCCAAATAGTATATTGATTACTTGCAGTCAAATTGTGGTCTTTTTTTCAAACAGCATGTTCCTTTATCATCAAGGAACCAGCAATTTCAGATTCCATAATTGAGAGCTTCATAGTTTATAAGAATTGATATTCAGAATAAGACTTTTTAGTTTGACACTGAATAAATCTGTGTTGAGCCTGGTTGCTTGCTGAGGAAAAAAATAGTGCATTTCAAGTTTCCCTATTTTTGCCAGGGGAAATGGCACCTTATGCATTCTTTCAGGAGAAAAAAAAAAGTATTTCCATCTATCACACCAGTTTAGAAGACCTAATTCTAGAAATGTCATGTTGATTGTTGCTTCTTCTCTGGGGATGGTTACTCAAGACTAAAGAAACAGTTATAAATTTACCTCCTCATTCCAGGGAAAATCATGTGTTCCAGAGTATATATATATCCCTGTTATTTTGTCTTAAATGTTATATTTTTGTATTAGAAAAAATGATAACAAAGAGAATGTACCACCTAGTTTTCCATAATAGGTAATGATATACTTATAGCCTCCTAAAGAAATGAAAAGCAAATTAGGTTCCTTGGCCATACTTATATATATATTTTAAATAGAGGTCCACTGATTTTCATTATTTTTATTTCATCCATATGATTTGAAAAGTGTCATTAATATATTTGTTCTTTTCCTCTCTTGGAAGAAAAACATATTTTAAGCTTTTATTCAAATATAAATCCTTAAGTTACTCTTTAAATTTTCATAAAATATTTTGAGATACGTTTTTAAAGCAACAAATTCTACTTAATTGATCTTGGTACAAATATCTCATATGTGCCATTCATTTTTTTGCATGTCAAATTCAGCTATTTTCAATCAAAATAAAAATTTTGATTCACATTTCATTAAATATGCATTTAAAAGAAAAGACAGAAGTATTTTATACGAAGTACTGAAATGTGTAAAACCTGAGAGGGTTTTTTGTTTGTTTGTTTGTTTGTTTGTTTTAGCAGTTATATTATATAGCAGTAAAATATAATCAGTCCGTTTGGAAAGACACTCAGTACACCTACTGCACCAGACTATTAAGAAAATGCCCTGCTCTCAGCTAGGAATGCTTACAGCAAATGAACACTGCTAAGACACAAGAAATAGTCCTGTCTACTGGTTCTACATGCATGTGTTATTCTTAAAAGCACTATTTCCATAGCTTACTAGAGTGTCATATAATTATAATTTTAGGTATAGTTCCTCTCTGATGCCTTTGGAGATTATGTCAAAATACCTTCATCCTTCTCTTCTTTCAGTTTCTATAATAGGGTAGCATACAGTGTAGCATTTCAAACTTCTTTGTATTTCATATATATTGATTTATACTTCGTAAAAATTATATATTCTTTGTGGACACAGACACACAAAATTTTACATATCTACAGTTTCTTAAAAAGTGACAGGCATAGAAAAGGATCTCCAAAAATCCCTTTCCCCCTCCTCCCCATAATAAATTGTCTTAGGGGATTTTTTTTAATACAAACAAGACTTTCTGAAATCACAGTAATTTGTGTCATTAAGGAATCAGAAAAAGTTATTTGCAGGCTACAGTCCTTTAACCATAATTTTATTCTCTCCTTTTAGCATGTTTCCACATAGTAAGTAAGGAAAGGGAGTTGGGGTCATCTGACTTTCCTAAAAATTAATGCAAAATAGTTTTACAAATTCAAAAATTATAATTTTTAAGTATAATTTATAAATTTTCAATGGTAGCTCTGAAGACGTTTGTCAAACTATCTAGGTGATAATCTTGAATTCAAAATAACTAAAATGTGTGCATTAAACAGCAGAGAGAAATAAAATTTGGAATTAGTATAATTCCTTTGTGAAGTCGCAGGCTCTAATATATGATTTCAAGTGATAATTATCTCCAGAATAGTTTCATTAAATTGGGGGATTGGCACATAAAATATTTTTAAATTCTGGTCTTTTTAACCTTGACACAATAACATTTTTAAAATGTGATTTTAAAATTCCAACTGTTTTTCTCCCAGCCAGCATGGATCAGTGGTTGAGCGTCACTGATCTATGAACCATGGTCAAGGTTCCATTCCTGGTCAAGATACATTCCCAATGGCAGCCAATCAATGATTGTCTCTCACCATTGATGTTTCAATTTTTCTCTCTCATCACTGATATTTCCATCTCTCTGTCCCTATCCCTTTTTCTCTGAAATCAATGGGAAAAAAAAAAATATATATATATATGTATTTTATAAACCTACAAAATGTAAAATAAAATTATAACTGTGTTTGAAGAATACTCTATGAGGATTAAGGAATTCTATTTTAGGATCTGAGTGGCAAGTACCATGTACCAAAGCAAAAAACAAAACAAAAAAATTAATCTGTATGAAATTGTTTGAAGAAAAAAAAAAAGGAGGGGGTTAAACAAATATGCACAGTGAAACAGTTTTCATCTTCCACAAATACCTTATTCACATACTCATAACCCCCAACACATAATCACTATCAACTTTTTTAGTTTACTACTACAGATACTCATGTTAAAATTCACTTTTAAACCCTGACTGGTGTGGCTCAGTGGATAGACCATTGGCCTGCGGACTGAAGGGTCCCAGGTTCGATTCCCGTCAAGGTTGTGGGCACATCCCCAGAGGGGGGCATGCAAGAGGCAGCTGATCGATGTTTTCCTCTCATTGACATTTCTGACTCTCTATCCCTCTCCCTTCCTCTCTGTAAAAAATCAATAAAATATATATTTTTAAAAATTCACTTTTAAAACACAGACCATTTTGCAGTAGATCCAATGTTTCCAGAAATAACACATGACTAGTGGCTCTTTTACTCGACAGTCTTCTTTGTCATTCTAGAGAGAGTCCACAGATTTTTGTATCTGTAATATGATGAGCTTGTGGAGGCAAGACCATAATGACAGCAAAATTTACATTAATACTGGCATGTGATTGCTTGCTCGTTCTGACTGTAATAAAAAGTGAATTCCACTCTGTATCTTCAAAGGTTCCTCAATCCATCTTATAACATTTCGCCTTCAGAAAAACAAGAATGTGATCAGCAAGCTGGAACACGAAACACGGTTCCTGAATGGAGAGTTTCTGTCCCTGTCTCCCTGGGATCGAAGCAAGGAGAGAGAAAGGCTCCAACACACACACAGTGAGTGCTGTGTGGCCACCGCAGATGATGAAAGTGTTCTCTACCGCCATCTGGCAATTAAATTGTATTCAGGAGAAATTATACATTGTCTTTAGAAATAACATTTTCCCTGCCAGTGTGGCTCAGAGATTGAGCATCAACCCATGAACAAGGAAGTGAGGGTTTGATTCCCAGTCAGGGCACATGCTTGCGTTGCGGGCTCGATCCTCAGTGGGGGGCACGAAGAAGGCAGCTGATCCATGATTCTCTCTCATCATTGATGTTTCTATCTCTCTTTCTCTCTCCCTTCCTCTCTGAAATCAGTAAAAATATGTTTTTAATAATATTAATAATTATCCTGTTCATTAAAAGTCCTAAAGCTGAACGGAAAGCTCTTTGCTGGGTCCCCCCATGGAGGATGAGTGCAGGAGAATTATTGATAGCCAGATGCAGAGATGACAGCTTCAGATCCTATGGCCTAAGGTTATGAAGGTGAAAGAAGAAAAATAAATGCAGTTTCTCATCTACCAATGATGGATTTGCAAGAATTTGAAATAAAAATTTCCTTCCAGCTACTGCTTTGAAGTCAGAGAAATAAAATACAAGTATAAAATTTAAAGCTTTGTGTGTCTAACCCTTTCTAACCCCTTTTATATTCAGTTATTAATAATAACTACGATGATAACACTTATGCCCAAGTCTGGATGGGGTTAATTAGTTAATATTTATAAAGCCTTCTGAAAATGAAAAGTGCTATTTAAATATACTATTTAAGTATATTCTTTTATTTTTTCTTTTCACACTTTACTTTCATTTCTTTTATCATAGATCAATTTATTTTTTTCTCCTGTCAGGCTAAGTTTCTACTCTTTTTTTTTTCTGTTCTTGTCCTTGATTCCACATTGATTCTTACCACTCTTACACTTCAACCTCTTTTCCCTTCCAGTGTTTTAGGCACTTCTTTCTCATTTTCATTTCTTCTTTCCAGTTTTTCTTTATCTACTCCTCACTCTCATCTTTTGTCTATATATTTATCTTTTTAACTTTTTTCAGTTTTTATAAACATCAGTAAAACATTAGAACTGATATAGTTTTTAATTAAATGTTATCCCTATGTATGAACTATTGAGAACAAATAGATAAATCCAATTTGTTGTCCCCAATTCTTTCATACTAGATAACAAACTCTATGAAACCATAGACTGTAACCATCTGGAAAATCTCAATAAAATATTATTTTTAATGAATCCCTCCACTCCATTATATCCTGACAACCTTTGAGCTTCTAGTGTTTTAATGATACTATGATTTTTCAAAAGGCTTACTATAGAGCCTAAGTACTGTGTCAGGTTTTAGTTGGTCTCACATTTATGCCTCCTATTGTATGTGAAACTTCTAAAGGTTTACTGGCCAACAATAAATGACTGAAATTTCCCAATTTATGATCCCTTTTCTGAAAGCAAAAGTATGGAAATAATACACCTGTTCCCTTATGCTTATACAAAGAATTAAGTTGTAGTTGTAAGGATCAAGCAATTTTAAATTCTATAATGATACAGTTCAACAGATTCTACTGTTTAAGAAATTTACTCAAATTTTAGAAATAGGATGGCTAATTTGAAGACCCTTTCAGTTTATAAGCTCATGACTCAACTAGTTGCTTCCTAATTATACTCACTCATCAGAGTCCTTATGTCTAGTTGGTACACATTGTCATCTGAATAATCTAACTGAATCACTTAAACAGTGCTGTATTCTTGCTCAAATGCCTTTTGGGCTTTCCAATTGCTTATAAAGTTCAAAGTTTATCAGTTTGAACCCACAAAATCATTCTTCATCTTACATTTTCTAGTCAAATCAAATATTTAGTAAGCATATACCATGCATTATATTATGTGGAGTTGGGCTAGATTTCCCGTGTGGATCTGCCTCATGAGATCATAGGAAGTACACGCTGATATATCAAAAACCAACACACCTAGCTTACCCATGTCAAACTCGCGGCCCACAGGCCACATGCCTTATTTGGCCCATGTTAGCCTTTGAGTTTGACATGCTCAACCTAGCTGTACTTGGCATGGGCCCTCTGTTCTGTTATACGTTCATCCTAAACCCTCGTTTACTACCAACTAATTATCAACTAGTCTCACAACATCCTCTGTACTTTCTAGACTCTCTGGAACTTCATCTGTCCAATATGACCTTGCCACTACTCTCTGCCTGCCATTAAATAAATAAATTAAAATCTAAAAAAAAAAAAAAAAAAAGCTCTACCAAAAATTTTGAAGTGGTTATCCCTCATTCTATGATAATTATTGCTGTATGCTTATTTTGATGCTTAATCAAGAATAGACTCAATAAAAACAAATAAGTTATTAATAGTCTCATTATTTTATTCAACAGATATGCTCTAAATTTGTACCATGTTCAGAAAATTGTGCTACGCTTTGTAAGAGCTGTGAAAATGTATGAAACAATGGCTACCACTAAAAATATTTATGTTCTCATGGTCTTACATAAGGAAGAGATGATAAGTGACAATGAAGACCACCAACTAAACAGTAAAAAAGAAGAAGGAAACGTTTTCAGCATGTTAGTGACCAGGTAATAAATAGGCAGTGTTAGAACTGAGTATGTTACTGATGGGTAGGAAGGGTGGAAGGTTGTTTTAAGCAAATGTATTAATTACCTATTATTATGCAACAAATTATCCCAGAATTTAACAGCTTAACACAACAAGCATTTCATTTATTATATTACAGTTTCTGTGGATTAAAAATGTGGATGCAGTTTAGTTCCATTTTCCAGGCTCAAGGTATCTCATGAGATTGCAATGAAACCATTAGCTAGAGCAACAGTATGACCTGAAGGCTCTCACTTCCAAGATCATTTGCATGGCTGTTAGCTAGCCTCAGTCCTTTATGTTGTGGATACTTCCACAGGATGCTTTATGACAAGGCATCTGGCTTCCTCAGGGTGAGAGGTCCCAGAGAAACAGACAAGACAGAGAGCCAGTACACCCAGACAGAAAGATACTCTTTATAACCTAGCCCCAGAATTGACATCACAGTACTTCTGCAACATTCTAGTCATTATAATCAAGACACTGTAATCCAGACCACTCTAAAGATAGGTGATTACACAGGGTAAGAATACCAAGAGGTAGGGATCACTGGGCCATCCTTCCACAGCACTGGTAAATACAGTGAAAGGGTAATGGGCAAAATACTTCATGTAGGAAATAGTCCAGGTAACTACACATGTCACAGAAATGTAGACAGCTCTGATATTGCTGATTTTATGAAGCTATTGAAATAAAAAAAACATTATGATCAAAATAATTTTTTAGAAAAATTCAACTCATAATAAGAAGCATGAATGTGAGGTAGAAACTTCTGAATAAAGGAAAACCAGTTAAGAGACCTAGATAATAGCCCACATATTAAATCTATTTAAAACAAGAATTACTTCCAACTGTAACATTTTATTGCAGAACATTTTATGCATAATATACATCTTGCCTATTGAGATTATATTTTAAGACAGTGATAGCTATGCCTTTATATTCACATTGTGACTAATACGGGGCATTTAGTTAGAGCTGCATAAATATTGGTTTAAAAAGGAGAGGGGAAAGGATCATGAAAAAGTAATATTACAGAAGAGAGAAGTGTTTCAAGAAAAAAATGTGATTGATTTTCTCAAATTAATACAAAGCACTTCAGGTGAAACTGAAAATATATGCTTATATATAAAAGTGAGAGATTTTTCCCAAAGCAGTAGCAGTTAGGAGGTAATGTAGAACCAACCACAGTAAACAAATGCAGAGAATAGTAATGGAGGAAGCCAGGAGAAACAGTGTTTTCAGAAAGTTTGGCTGTGCCTGAGAAAAGAAAGTATGACAGTAGCTAGGGGAAACTATGGTTTCAAGTAAGTGAAGACTTAAGCACATTTTTTTTTTCATTGAAAGGAAGTAGTTAGTGGAAAGGGGAAGAATTTAAAGACTTGTAAAGAAAGAAAGATTTTTATGGTGCAAAGTCTGAGGTTTAAAAAACGGCACAGATGGTGGCATTAATCCTGGAAAGACACAAGAACAACTCTTGCTCCAAAACATGAGGAAAATGTGTGTGATAAATGA
Organism: Pipistrellus hanaki; assembly: GCF_964339955.1. Classification (NCBI taxonomy): domain Eukaryota; kingdom Metazoa; phylum Chordata; class Mammalia; order Chiroptera; family Vespertilionidae; genus Pipistrellus; species Pipistrellus hanaki. Next base: position 28,795,349 of record NC_140514.1, read on the forward strand.
GAAATCATTTTTAATTTATACAGCCCCATAATAAGATCAAATGATCAAAACTACATAGTCTGGTAATGGGTCACAAATGCTGATAATCTAAAGGTATAGTTAGGTATATGCAAAGTAAAATAAATTGAATCCTCAATAGTCTCTTTTGTCTAATATTCTTGTTTCTTTTCATATACTTTTGCCTAACGGGACCTCAGGGAAAATATATTCTAATAAAATAACAAAGCGATATAGAGTTTTATGTTAATGTTAGGTCAAGTGACTTAAAAAGATTATTCTTTTTTTCCCTAGATCATCAAGAATTCTATTTAACGAATATCTAAGTTTCTATAATATGACATGCATCAAGTTAGAAAATGTAGGAGAGACAAATGCAAGAAAAAAGAGTTCTTATCTTTGAGGGACTCACAGTAGAGAAAGGAGGGTGAAAAGCACACAACTTTCTCTGAAAGTAGATGGCATAGGACTGTTAGTAACAAATCTATGGGGATTCCAAGAAGGAGGTAAGGGTGGTCTCCAGATATGGTCATCAGGAAGTCTTAAGGAAGAGGTTACAATTTATATGGGATTGGCAGCTGTGTACTTTTAAGAGGGACAATGAAGAGAAAGAATACTCTAGTGTGGGGCAATAACATGGAAAAAGACATGGGAGTGGGAAATTATAGACAATGTTCAGAGAAAATCAACTATTGCAATTATGCTTAAGGGTGGGGCATGAGAGAAAGAATCGTAGATAAGCCTGGAACATCTGTGGCTATAATAAATGGTACTTTAATCAATGAGTCAACATGCATATGCATGCCTGAAGAAGCTCAACATAGTGGTAACATGCTTTGGAGTCAGTAGAAAAAGATATGTGACATTTAATTAGGAGCATCTTGCAGTGTTCTAGACAAGTAATGGGAACAAAAATGGAAACAATGTCTGAATTGAAAACATAGGTAGGATGTGCGAGACACTGGAAGGTAAAAAACAAACAAACAAACAAACAAACAAAAAAAGATAAAGCAAATGACTGAACCTAACAGTGATGAGGGAAAGCCAAAATGGCTCCAAAAGTTTTCAGTTCTGTTGCCTATGTTGCCACGAATTCCTCGAGTTTGGAAAATAGACAGTGTCCAAGAATAGCTATTTAAAGGTGGCACAGAGCAGTTTGAAAGTCCATGCATACTTCAGAAAATTCTCTCTCTGAACCCAGAAATTAGATAATGGCTAAGTGGGAGGAATAAACTACAGGGTTTTAAAAATCCACAAAGGGTAAATCACCAGAACTATTTGGAAGGTGAGCTCTATCAAAAGATCATGAGAAGCAAGAGAGGGGGAAATATCACTAGTGGCTATCATACTACAGATACCACAACTAGCAGAATGCTAGTCCTAGGAAATAAAACTGTTTCATATTAAGTTCTGATGGCAAAGTGTGGTCAGATTCTATATAAGAAAAAAAAAAAAAGGACACTTTGCCAGAACATTTTGTTGAGTTTATTCCTCAACCAATTATTCCTCTAGCCATCAACTATTAACTCTTCAGGACCAAGTGCCTTTATGAGAAGTTTCCCTTATTCCTAATCAGGGAGGTCTGAGAACAGCTTAAAGTCACAAAGGATCTTGAAATTATAATAAGCGCCACTTAGCCAGTCAGTGTGAGAGACATTATCATCTCCCTAGTAAAGGATGCAGCATATAGATAGATGCTCTGCCCTATTATTCTGCACTTTGATGTACAAAGACTCATCCCGGATGGGACCCTAAGATATTTCTTTTTAACTATATATTCTTCTTTTCCTTAAATCAGCAAATTCATTACATAGGCTTTTACTGATATTTAAGACGTATGTCTCTTAATCCAATGGTACATGAATAATAGAGGTAAATGGCTTTGAAGGTGCCTCAAAAGCAAAATATGGAAATTTCCACCTTACACTCCCAACAGAATAAGATGAACAGTCATTATGTTTGTGAATTCAGATAATGCCACCCTATTGTTCAGAGACAGCATGTATATAATTGTTTGTCTCTTTCTCTCTTTCAAGTATTTTTTTAAGGAGTGAAACAAGCATACTCAAGGACAGCTTGCCAGGCTGGTCAAGAACGCTACTATATCTACATATTCACTAAGTCATAAATCTTCTATACTTTGGCTATACATACATGACACATGACCCATGTCATTGCATACTTGGAGACAAAATAGGTCTAGGAAAGCGCAGCACATCCTTCACAAGTAATATTTCACACATACGTCTTTTATCTACCAACACATCAAGGTAACCGAGGTATATAGTCTGGGAGTTTAATTCTAATTTATTTAAGTAGACTAATTTGGCTCAAAGAAGCAAGAAAATGTCCTTATGTATTTGTTGGTATACTAGTATATGTTTATAGATGTGGGCTGTGTTTTCTAAGAGCAAATAACAATTCTCTGAATTCTTCAGGTTATTTGGTCCAATCTGTCAGACCCCAATTAGCTCTACAGCAATCTCTCCTGGCTGTCCTGTGGAAAGCCAGCAAAAGTGAAAAATAAGCCAGGCTGACAAAGGAAACTCTTGCCTCCTTTCTGACCAGAAATATCCATAATTAAAACAAGGTTTAATATTCAGGTTTCTCTTTCTCATAGAAAAACAAAGAACTATATTATGAACATTTACCCCACTACCAGTAAAATTGAAAAGAAATGTTTATTACTTTTTTTTTTAACTAATGCTTACAAAACAAATAGGTTTGGTGCCTTTGGATTTGTTTGACTAATCAGAACCATATCTTTTAATCTGGAAAAAAAAATCAGTGAAAAGGGACTTCCTAACTATGGGTGCCATTCACATTTTCTAAAAATGTGATCATAAAAAAAACGAATTCAGGATTATGACTTCTAATATTTCCACATTTCATTGAACTATAATGTCCACTCAAAAAGTAGCTCTTATTTCCCATGTTTCATATGTTTTTAGTATTTCTTTTTCTCAATTGTTTGGTCCATGTTGAGCTAGTCAAGTTTCTTGGTTGTAAGTAACAGAAATCAGCCTTGGCTAATATAAACAGAAAATCAATTTATCAGATATAGGAGAGGTTCATGAAATTCATGGGAAAACTGGAAAATTTTCTAGTAAAGTATGTAGAAATCATAGGAAATGGATGGGTAAGTTGCAGAAAACACAATCACATCACACCACTAGGATAGCATTCAATTCCAGTATCATTGGCAGACCCCCAATAGGCCCAACATCTCTATATCATCACCCAGAATCAAAATACCAGGCTGGAGCATCCCACATGTATCCACACCTTCACTCACTGAGAATGGGGAGACACTGGGCCATATAGTATCTTTAGTGTGAACTGTGATTCTACCTGACAAAACTTGCAAGAAGGAATAATTCAACTAATTTAGGTTGGAGCTTCACATGTTAGGCAAACAAAAACATGGCAATAGCCATGATGCATGCTACAAAGAGATTTGCACTCTACATGTCATGCAATTATAGCTTTAAATAGTAAATATATTGATTTTTTAAATATTTGTAGAATGAGAATTGATGTCAGGTAAAATTATCCCCATTTTACAAATGGTTAAATAATTTCAGAGACTAACTGATTTGCTTGAGATTATGAACCAAATAAGTTGAACATCTTTGATGTGGACTTAGATTTCGGGTTTTTAAACTCAGATTTCATCTCTTTCCATTATTTCATACTGTTTTGTCTAAGAGCAGATAATGGTTTTCTAGATGATATTACGTTCCTTAAAATATATAGCCATAGTGCAGTGAAGGCCTGGAGAGGTCACGGGAGCAGGAGGAGGGGTTCAATTTGGGGGGGGGGGGAAGGGACATCTGTGATACTTTCAACATACTTTTAACAAGATAAATTAAAAATAAATAAATATATAGCCAGATATTTAATCTGTAACAAGTAATTATGTACTTAATCTTCATATTAACAACTTCAATCCAATCACAACTTAATGCTTATGAGCCAATAAGTATTACAACAGTTAAAGATAATTTGTGGGGAGTCCCAAAGTCTTTGACAAATAAATTTTAGAAGACCTCGGAAACATATTTTAGAAAACCTCAATTATCTGATTCAGGGACCCAGGATAATTGAGTCAAAGAGATAGAACATGGATAGAAGGAATTACTAAATTGAAAAGAAAAAGGAAAGACTTTATGGGTCCATGATTTATTGGAAATGGAGAGTAAAAGGAAATGAATTTTTTAAATTAGCTGAGTATTAAATAACAGGATCTTAGTGCAAACTATTTATGTAACTAATCACATAATCTAAGCTTACTAATTTTTGCTTTCATTTTTCTCTCTACACACACACACACACACACACACACACACACACAAAGCAAACTTCTAACACATTGAAGCATAAACTGTGCAGTTTTACAAGTGTCAACAGATCAATTTTATTTACCTACTGTTATTAGGCAAATGGTTACCACTGTCTGTAACATATAAAAGAAAGTTAAATAATGGACCCCAGATTCAAACTAAAAAGACAAAGATAAAACTAGTGATTGAACTAGCTTGACCAATTTTTTTGTATAAGTAAAATTAATTTCAGCAATTAAAAGTAATATAAACAAAGATCAAATTATGAATTCTAAGAAGAGATACTTCATCTTCTGTTTATTTTTATTTCAACAGAACTGTAAAACATCAGATTTGAGTTTGACAAATACAGTACGTATTCTCCCATCCTTCCACTCACCTCACTGGACAAATGTTGGAAGTGTGTATGTACTAAAGACAAGGACACATGAGGGTGAAAAATCCTATATAATAAAGAGCTAATATGCAAATGGTCATCATACCTTCATACCATCACACTATGACTGCTCGGACACCGAACACTGGGGAGAGAGGAATTGAGACCAGCCAGGCAGTGGCCCAGGAGAGGGACAAGCCATCCCTGCCACCCCTGCATTCCTAGGCACCTGGATTGGAGAGAGTGCAGGCGGGACTGCCCCCCGCCCCCAGGGACTGTGCACAAATTTCATGCACTAGGCCTCTAGTGACATATAAAATGCCTTTGACTCACAGTTGGATTTTCATTAAGTTTGTGGTAATGTTTCTTAGAGTCATACAGACTACTCAATTACCTGATTGACACATTAGGCATACTGTCAAACTGTGATCTTCTAGCACACAAGCTGTTTTCTAGATCCTGTCTGAAGTTTACCACCTAAAGTCCCCACTTAATTTTTAAAATATATTTTCATTGATTTCAGAGAGGAAGGGGGCATCCTCCTGCATGCCCCCTACTGAGGACTGAGCCTGCAACACAGGCATATGCTCTGATGGAGAATCGAACCATCACATCCTGGCTCAGAGGTGGATGCTCAACCCCTGAGTCATGCCTGCCAGGGCATCTCCATTTCTTAATGCCTTGCTAAAATGATTCTTTTGTAAGAAAGACTGATGCAGCTCCATAGGAGAAGTACCTCAGAAAGGAATGACTTCACTGTGCCTCTTACATTTTAACCACTGGCTCTGAAGCACTGGCATTTAAATGAAAACTAAATGGAAAATTAAAAACTCATTAATTCACAATATATTCTAGCTGAGTATGAGTCAGGTTGGAAAAAAAAAAAAACTACCTATGAGGAAAAATAAATATCTACATAAGTTAATATTGCAAACAGGAAGCCAGGGGATATATTTATTTAAGACAATTTATATTCAAGCCTGCAAAAGAATAGGTAGGCTAATTACAAATATTTTACATCTATTCATTAAAATCCTTTTAAAATTTTTAAATGGTATGCATATCCTAATTAATGTTATCCAATATTCTCAAGAATACCAAAACAGCATCTCTTTTAAAATATTATATAATGATGACTTTTTCCCCCAAGTTAATCTGAAATATGTTTTTTATAATTTTTAAAAAGAAACAGGGAAAACAATATTTTATAATTGCTCTAATATTAAATGTTTCACATAGTTGGAAACATTTATTGTATCCTTTTAAAAATATGCATATATAGAAATGCATACACACAACATATACACAGCTGCATATATATATTTAAGTACACATATACATATGCATATGCACATATATGCATGCCTATGCTGTGTATTTCATTCATTGGATGTACTGAAAAAATATGTCAAGGTCAGAATCACTTGAGGAACTAAATGCAAATATGAAAGGATATTTTACTGACAAAAACAAGCAGACAAAAACCTCATCTAAAATAAATGTAATTTGTAGCCAACAAAATTTTATTTAAAAAAAAATTAGCAGGCATCTGTAAAATATGTGCTGGGAAGGTCTGTCCAATCGATTTTTCAGAAATATACAGAGGAGAACCAAATGTACAATATGGAAAAAAGTCCTGGAAACCAGAACTCGATTTGAGGAGGAGGGAAGGATCACAAATCCCAGAGACCCTTTTACATATATTTTGATGTTTTCCTTTTGTGTACAGTATTGATGAGTGTGTCATGTGCTCATTGAGAAACCAGCCCTCGGTAATTGTCAGGGATCTTCATTCTGAGTGCAGACTCCACTGGAAATTAATTGCTTCGGTGCAATCTGAACCACATCATAAATGTCATGTAGAAGTTGCAGGGAGTGAGGAGGCAGTGACAGCTCAATCCGCACTGTTTCATTTAAAGGTGGGTAAAACACACTGCGACAGAAGTGCTCTTCATCAATAATTTAGTCCGCAGTGTAAAGCCAAGCCGTGCCAAAGATGCCAGGGGAGCCGCTGCCTCCCTGGTTTTAATGACACCAGCAGGGAGGGGTTGAGGGGCCAGCGCAAATCAACATTCACAGCACATCTGGGCATGTCGGCAGATGAAGATATCAAGGACTGAGCTGACAGGACAAAGGGTTGAAAAAAGAAGTGTAACCTAGAGAACCTTTACTTTGAATTCTTTGTATAAATTCAAGGGAGATGACAGTTCCTAAGGTCATCTTATATAACAAAACTTCGGTGATCTACATAGGGAAATTTAACCCTTTCGGTCATGCCATCAAAGATGATGAAAGTTTAGTTTCTAGCATTCACTTTACAACTCTAACATGGTTTTATTTATTTTCCTCTAAAAAACATCTGCATTGAAACAAATGTTGATAGACATTGATTGATATCATCACATGAACCCTAATTATAGCTCCTCAGAAGCCCCACTACAGTTGGGGTTTCAGTCCAAGCTCCTTGTAACCTGTATGGGGGGGAGGGAAGGTAATATTTTGGCCATTTCACACTGTTTGCCAGAAACTCAAAATTTAGTTGGGGAGCTTACACCTATAATAATAAAAGCATAATATGCTAACTAGGCCAGACAGCTGAATGACCTTCCAGATGAAGCTGTGGCTGTGAGGGCTGAGACAAGCCTCCAAGCCTGTCTGGGCTGAATCCCTTGCATGAATTTTGTGCATTGGACCTCTTGTTGTAATATAAAAGAAATAATGTGAAATGGCAAAGCCTTCCCTTTATGGTACCCACTTAAAAATATAAAGAAAGGAGGGTTGTGTGCTTTTATCACCTGAAGGGTACTGTTTCTTGAATTCTAGTGTAAACGCTTCGAGGGGATTTGAAAAACAAGGATTCTATGAATTATGTGACTGCAATTTTGTCCCGATTCTCTGAGGAAGCCATGCACCCAGGTTGTGGTATTCTTGGCACCCCAGAGGCCAAATTCAATTATCTCATCCTATGTTTTGTGTACTTAGAGGACATCACCACCTCACGAGGGGCTGGTTGGATTCTCACACTAAGGAGAGTCTGTCCTCATTGAAGGAAATTTACTAAGTTTCCATTTCTCCCCTAATGGTTTTCACTCCCAAAACTGAAGTTAGAAGCATTATTAAGCTAATCGGTTAAGAGTGTAAATTATTTCACTATCTATATTTTTTTATTGAATGTTTTGGGATGACATTGGTTAACAAAATTATAGAAGTTTCAGGTGTACAATTCTAAAATACATCAGTGGTAAACTGAATGTTCACATCCCAAATTCAAGTCTCCTTCCGACATTTATCACCCCTTTGCCTTACTCTTCCTGCCCTCACAGCCCTTTCCCTCTGGTAATCATCATACTGTTGTTTGCATCTATGAATTTATTTGGGGTGATTGTTTGCTTAATCCCTTCACTTTTTCACCAAGCACCCCAACCTCCTCCCCTCTAACAACTGTCATTCTTTTTCCTGAATCTTTGAGTCTGTTTCTATTTTGATTGTTTATTTTGCTCATTAGATTCCACATATAAGTGAAATCACATGGTATTTATTTTTCTCTGACTGGCTTACTTCACTTAGCATAATATTTTTCAGGTCCATCCATGCTATTGCAAAAGGCAAGATTTCCTTATTTATGGCTGAGTAGTATTCCACTGTGCAAATGTATCACAACTTTTTTATTCACTTTTTTATTACTGGTGGGCACTTGAGCTGCTTCCAAATCTTGGCTATTGTAAATAATGCTGCAATAAACAAAGGGGTGCATAAATTCTTTCAGATCAGTGTTTCGGATTTCTCTGAATAGATTCCCAGAAGTGAAACCAAAATAGACTGAAAGACAATCAGTATGTGTAATTTACAAATAAAAACATGAAATTAGCATAAAATAAATTTAAAATTTTGATAATATTTAACCACTTTTAGGTGATAATATGCAGATGATTCTTATCTAAGATCTAGAATGTGTGGGAAGCAATAGTCACACTCATTTCAAAGTGTGAGTTCATGGAGAGGTATATGATAAAAAGCCAAGAATTCCTAAGCATGACCAACCCATCTAAAAGGTAGGGTAGGACAGAGATATGTAATACAATTTAAGACATGCTTTGAAAATACCTTTTATGAATGGGTACATCCCTTGATAGCTATGAAATTTGAGAGCATGACACATGATTAAACCATTAACGCAGATCACTTTCATAGTGTATTTCTCTCTTCTATATGTCTGATATCTATTAAAGGTTATAGATTTCACCATCAATGTGGTAATCTATAATAATAACACACAATATGCTAATTAGATCAGACATCCTTCCAGGCATCCTTCCTTCTGGACAAAGCCACAGCAGATGGGGGCCCAGGCTAAAGCAGCAAAGGCCCCTGACTGTGGTGACGGCAGCAGGCGGGGGTTGGGGCCAAGGCCCTAGCATGAATTTTATGCATTGGGCCTCTGGTTCCTGCCATAATCTCAAAAAGAAGACTGTTAACAATCCAAAGGATGAGCAGGTAAGTAATCTTATAAGATATAAGTTGACAGACTTATAATAAATACCCACCCTGCCAAAACCCTGAAATTGGTTTTCCTAGTGAAAGGAAATACCATGTGACCTGTAACAAAAGAAAATTGACTTTGATATCAAATCTACATAGACAGTATTTAGAAAGAGTCTGTAAAGTATTTAGATCAAAATTGTCAAATAGGAACTTTGTTACGCTGTGTGAGCACATGTCAAATTTTCCACTTTATAGCTGATAGACACAACCCTAATATATAAAAACCCTGGATCCGCAACAATCAGAAGCTCGACTAACCAGAAGTCAGCCCTGCATTCAGTGCTGGGCTGCCGTGAGGACCCAACACTGACTGCTGAGGGGGCTTCAAATCAGGTCCGGAGAGAGGCCTGAAGAGAGAAGCAGGGTCTGATCCGTAGCCTCTGTGGCAGCTGTTGATCAGCACTTGCCTCTCTCTTTCTCTCTTGGCCTGGCCAGCAGCCTTGCCTTCATTCCTCTCCAGGCCTCCATCTTTCTGATCAGGCTCCACTGATAGGCTCAGAGACTCTGACTTGCCTAGAAACCGACCAATCAGAACCAAATCCAGATGAAGTGTGAGGAGCCAATGGTTGCCTAGGAGGCTGAGCTTTTGACACTGACTGGCATAGAAACTGACCAATCAGAACCAAATTGGCTGGCAGAGGAGGGCAGTTGGATATGAGATCAAGCCTGCAGAGAAATGCAGTTGGGGGCAAGATCAGGCCAGCAGGGTTGGGCAATTAGGGGTGATCAGGCAAGGAGAAACAGTTTGGGATGATCAAGCTGGCAGGGGAGCAGTTAGATGTTAATCAGGCTGGGAGAGGAGCATTTAGGGGGTGATCAGGCTGGCAGGCAGAAGTGGTTAGGGAGAATCAGACAGGCAAGCAGTAAGAGCCAGCACTCAGTCAGACATCCTCTAAGGGTCCCAGGTTGGAGAGGGTACAGACTGGGCTGAGGGACACCCCCCACCCCAGTGCATGAATTTTGTGCACTGAACCTCTAGTTAATAAAAGTCATATTTTTTTCCTAAAAAAATTTATCCCACCATTTTTTGATTGCTCAATTGCTAATCTTACTATAGTTAAGATCAAAAGAATTGCTTAATTCCATTTATAAAAAAAACAAACCACAAAACAAAAACATTTTTATTTACTAAGAAAATGCAGAAATGAGGATGCTATTGCATAGAAAAGTATTAGGTTGAACCATATGATATAGCTGACAGCCAAACTGTTTTTCCTCACAAAAATGCAATTTCATATGGCTCAACCTAATAGTTCTCCACTTTTTAATAACTGATTTAAATAAGAACTCTGACAAGAATTTAAAAATTTATTAAAAGCATCCATTCAACAATACCTTAAAAAATTTTGAAGCCCTACTATGTATCAGACTCTCTTTGATCCTTGTTTTGTTTTTGTGTGTTTTGTTGTTGTTGTTGTTGTTGTTGTGTGTGTGTGTATTTTTGTTTGTTTGTTTGTTTGTTTGTTTTTAGCAACTAGTAATAAGAATGCTAGTTTCTTCGGGACAGATTGAGAGGAATCAGAAAATGTATGAGTTTAATGCTAAAATAGTTGAAATTAAATTATCTCAATCTATAGAAAATACAATTTGGGTAACAATATTTTTAGCTTCCATGAAAGTATTAGCATGAAACCAAATCTGAGAAAACTGCCACAAGTTGGTGGTAGCAATAAAAACCTAGGGAGAGATATGTCATGTAGTCTATATGAACCAAACATGGAAGTGCAGGAGTCACAGATGTCAAATTAGTGACCACTCAACAAATAGAAGATGCTCACTCTCTCTCCATAGTCACATGCACGAATCCCTTGAACTCCAGATAGAAACCAACATTATAATTATCACTGGCCTGAAAGATAATCACACTGGAGTGTCAGATCCAAAGGATGGCTGCTTTTAAAAAGCCCATTAAACAATATTATTCCATTTAAATAGCAGCATTATCAGAAGGGCTTTGATAATGGAGCTGCCAATTGTGCTCTCTTGATTTGTAACTTTGAGGAGTTAAGGAACATGAGCTGTTTAAAGCACCTTTTAAGAAAGGTCCTCATTTGTTTCTCACTTGAAGTATTCCCTTTTCACTGCAGAGCTGAAGGAAACCTGTAGCTCTAATTAGAATGAACTTGGATTATGCAGAAGGCCTGTCCTACAATCATACAATACATGTGCAGAGATTAAAACTCAGAGGTGCTGGCAGTCCACAGTACAAGGCCTTAGTGGTAGGTAACAGGATTTCCATTTGAAACTTGAGAAAAAAGCAGAAAGGGTGCAGCCTTTTTCCAGGGAGCAGGTTTCTGCTAGAGAATTCTCCACTGAAAAGCCACGGCTGCTCTAACATAACTGGTTGTTTTAACAAACCTTGGGATCTATATAAATATATACACATATGTATATTCCATATAAATGTTTACCCAAACATATGATGGCACATTACCAGTGGTAGGAGATATTTTTAGATTAAATGAAATCTTTTACCGTATTTTCCGGCGTATAAGACAACTTTTGAAACGAAAAAAAACCTGCTCAGATTGGCCAGAGTCATAGAGGCGGTCTATTAAAAAAAGAACTGGTGTTGCCTCGGAAGTGGAGGGTAGTCTTATACAGCGAATATAGGCCTAAACCTATGTTTTAACTGTAAAATTAGGTGGGTCGTCTTATACGCCAGAAAATACGGTATTTAGAGCATGATGAGACATACTGGTGCTTCTTCCCAAATACCAGGAAAGGCACTTGTTTTGTTTTTTTTTTTGTTTTTTTTTTTTTGGATTCTTATAACTAGGGTGACTTCTCTGTACCCTTTCCTGTCAACTATCAGGACATGGTCATTAAACTTCAGTCTCCTCTGAGCCTTCTGTGTTGGTATTTAAGTGTATAAGTATGAGAGAATGGCAGACTGATGACTCTTCTTCTGTTGATCTCTTAGTACAAAACTCATAACTTTCATATCACTAAAACCTAAAAAGGTACTTTAAAAGCTAAAAACTTTATTTTGTGTTTTTATCATCTAATGGTTGTATGAAACTAGAGGCCCAGTGCACAAAATTCGTGCCTGGGTATGGTCCCTAGTGGCAGCCAGCTGCTAGCCGGAGCCTCCCTTCACACCCTCCTGGGCCTGGTGTCTCCTGCTCATCTGCTCCACTATCCCACCACAGCCCCCCTCTCGTCGGGCCCCTCGGGGCCACTGCCTCTGCTGCAGCACTGGATCACCAATGCCTACCATGTTCCACGCTGCCCCTGGTGGTCAGTGCACATCTAACTCCCGGTTGGTCGAACTCCTGCTCATAGGGACAAGTTGCATATTAGCCTTTTATTATATAGGATGACAAACTAAATTCTAAATTTATATTTCTTAAAAATAAAATGAAGGGCCCTAAACCAGTAGTCGGCAAACTCATTAGTCAACAGAGCCAACTATCAACAGTGCAACGATTGAAATTTCTGTTGAGAGCCAAATTTTTTAAACGTAACTTCTTCTAACGCCACTTCTTCAAAATAGACTCTCCCAGGCTGTGGTATTTTGTGGAAGAGCCACACTCAAGGGGCCAAAGAGCTGTGTGTAGCTCGTGAACCGCAGTTTGCTGACCATGGCCCTAAACCTAGGGGAACTATCATATAGCATAGATACATATTCATTACTAGCCTCTAATTATCCCTGTTGGTGAACTATGTGAGTGGCAGGACACTAGGAAAAGAAACTCCTTCTTTAATAGGAGTAACAAATAGAAATAATAGGAGGAGTAGGAATAACTAGGTTAAGCCAACAATTCTATGATTTAATAATAAATGTCTAAAAAAGATTAATAAAGATTTTTTAAAGAAATATTTTCCAGTGTGTAAACTGTTTTAGACAGTTATTTAAATACTGTAAAGCAATAATCATCTAAGCAATTAATGAATGAAGCAAATAGTTTCAATCCAAGAAGTGAAATTTTTTCTTCATTTAAACCCAACCATAATGTGGAGTCACAACACCCATCTAAGAGAAGACTTGCCCGCTAGGCCTGTTAGTGATGAGAGGTAATGCTACTCTGATCCTTCTAACCAGGCATCTGCCCCACATGCCATAAAGTTAAATATCTCCCACAGAAGGGAACTGTTCGCCTGGATATCTATTTCTCTGCCATCTTCCCATAGTGTGAAATGGCAATAAATATCCATGGTCATAGGGAGTGAGGTGGGGAAGAGAGAGAAAACTCATAGGCAGGGAAAAGTGTGGTGATAATGGGAGTCAGGGGTAGAGGTGGAAGAGGGCATAGAAGGTAAATGGTGATGGAAAAAATAAAATATTTAAATTAATTTCTAAAAATAATAAAATAAACAAAGGGTAAAGATCTAAAGTATCAGCAACCTTGAGCAGTTTGAGAGATCTTGCAAAAAAGGTCAGAGGATGGTATTATGTGGGTAAGGGGTGGAGACTGCTTGAGAGGAGCCAAGGAAGTAACATTCCAAATAGGCTTTTTAAAAATTCACTTGGGCTTGCACATATGTTTCTTGAAAGAGTTTGAAGCCCAATATATAAAAAGCTGACTATTTATATATTTGATCCTTAACAGCAATTAGAAATACAAAGCAGATGGTCCAGCATTGTAGATTTCCCTTTTCATATTGCTTAAACACTAGAGATCAATAAGTCTAATATAAACAGATGATTTCCATAGCAGGGTTTATAATTAGCTGGCACTGAATGTGTCCAAACTCTAAAATAATTAGCAGAAGCATGTGGCACACCATTAAAACCTTGTGGCTTGTCTGCATTTACATTTATAATTATTAAAGTTAATTATGATGCTTGTGGTGTGGTTCCAAACTCCTTTACAATGTAGATTAAATATATTTTTAATCCCATAACTTCCATTCTAACCTTCCTCTCGAAAACAGTGAAATCAGACCAAATTAGGAATAAATGTTTATCTGCCGTTTTTTTTTTACTCCAAAAAATGAATTCTGACTTTATAATGAAATATAGGCTCTTCTTCTTAAAGAGCTGGCAGCCCTTCTCAACTAATAACAGTATTTTGATCTTGAATTTTAATTCATTCAAAACAATAGGGGTGGGCAGAATAACAATGTTCACAAGTCTTTAGAGTGAAGCCTGCTCTTCTGAGAGCTAAATGAATGTCAACTTGGTGTCAATGTAGTCAGTCTTCTCGGTGAATGATATAGTAAAAGAGAGTTTTAATATACAAAATGTTCTTGATTCAAGGTCTAAAGATACTCTACATTATTTTAGAACACAAGGAACATTTCACAAATTGGGAGCAAGCAGCCCATCTTTATTTTTCAAGTTCTTATCTTCTATAAACGGTATTAATAAATCCCTCCCCCGTTTTAGGAACCCTGGATACAACAAAAAGTGTGACACAGACATTGCCTTTTCAGCCAAAGCAAAGCCAGTCTCCATCTCACCCCAGGCATGCTAACTTCAAGAACAGACTTCTTTAAAATCCGCATCAACAAATGTGATGGTATGTGTAGATCTTACATTTAAGGTGTCATTTATTATTGCAGCAACTGGCCAGTGTCCTTAATATAAATCTCATTAAATCTGAAGATTTCCAACCTCTAGTCAAGAATATTTTTCGAGTGTTTGTGTCTGTATACTAAGCAATGCACCAGCTCAAATTTAAAGACATAGTCATTAACATATTTATAAGTCAATAAATCAGAAAGGAAATATTAAATACCTTGTTTTCCATATCCACTCACATATTCAAGTTATCTGTACTCAATAAATGTAACATGTACACTTTCTTCATAAAAGACCCCATTGCCTTACGTAGTTGAAAGTGATTTGTTTTCTTCCAGTTCTTTTTGCTAGAATTTTACATGAATTCCATACACAACGTCAAAACAATAAAATAAGATAAAATCCTGTTTTCTGCTATTTCACTTCTCAGATAATTTCTATTGGATTTGTACATGGGTTTAAATTTAGACTCTTATCCACCTACAAGTTGTAAAACATAGCTCTATTACATATCTAACTACCAGCCTCATTCTTCCCTGCAGCAGAGAGATTTTTAAACAGAAGTGGCCACATTTTTCATCATGAATAAAAATCCTTTGTTTCATCACTTCTCCTGATGCATCATTTAGAAGTAAAAAATTAAAATATACTTTATTCAAACTATTAATATTATAATGAGAGGAATTCATGTTAATTTCATTGCTAATGAAATATGTAGATATAAAGACACTATAATTTTAACATAGAAGATAAAGAGAGAATGATGTAATATCAGCAGTAATTTTAAAATTACATATTATTTTAATAAAACTATTAAATTATTATGTCCAAGGAAATTTTATGGTCATTAAAGGCTAAGAGAGAAATAGAAGAAGAGGAAGAAGAATATAAAGGAGATATAATAAGATCAATAAAGGTGAGAAAAGCCACAAAACTGGGAAGAAAAGAGACAAGACACAGGAAAAGGAATACGTAGAAGATGTCAAGGAGACAATTAAGACTGTGGAATATACATACTGAAAATATCTGTCTACTAGAAAAGGTCATGAATACTTCCCTGCCCATTCTCCTATCTCTAATATCCACCTTCAATCCTCCAAGATCCAATGTGAAATAAGTTTCCCCCAAAACAAGTTTTATTCATACAGTGCCCCTGGTATTATTACAAAAGAAACAATAAATGTAAGTACTCCTATGTTAATTATCATGTGCTATGTTACAGTTACATGGGTTTTTAATGTGTGTTAGACAGATATGTGACCTGTGCTCACAGATCATATATGAGAAAAACTTAATTCACATGATAATCTTTCTTTACTAAGATAACACAGAGAGATAAACAAAAGCAACCTTTTTAATTTGTTCTTTTAAGATAATGGAAACTACTTCTATGAAACTTTATATGTTGCATTTTCTATAATAACCCAATGTCTTCATTCACACAATTTAATTATAAAAATGTTAACTATGCCATTCCGTTTTTACTAATCAGTTTTACTGATATGTTGCACTTTCTGGCTGCCTAACATGCTTAGAGAAGCTTTTTAGATGCTGGGGTTGCTAAGATTAATCTCAAGTTACTCATAGCCCAACTGGGAACACGTGAGGTGTGATGAGACCTGCTCTGTGATAAATCTATGGTGCAAACTATGCCCAATGAACATTCAGAAAGTAAAAGAGTCACCCAGGAAGCCCTCACTAAAATAATGAATATTGAAATATGTTTTTATAGGACAGAACTTCACAAAGCTCATAGTCTGGGATATTAGAACAGAATATTTCAGATGGTGAGGGGGGGGGAGATTGGCATAGATTAAGGCACAGAATATACTTAGAAAATAAGTAAGCCAGTTTGAAGAAATAGGTAGATGTTACCTTGTATAAGGTTTCTATGGAATTTGTATTTCAATCACCAGGTGATTAAAAAACTTTGAAAAAAAAATTTTGTGCAGATACTGGTTCTTTTCCCTCACTATGTACATTATCTTTTAAAAAGTCAGCACGATTTTCAAATCCGTTTTGCCCATGTCAACATATCTTTGGTCTATAGAGAATAAAACTGAGGTCACATCCTTCCTGCAGCCCGTGTTTTCATTCCTCAAACCTCCAGTAAAAAAAAAAAAAAAAAAAAAAAAAAAAAAAAAAAAATGCATATTCCAACCTTAGAAAACCCTCATTCTTCTCCCAGACTATTTAAGTCGACTTCATGTCCATCACACACTTTCTGGCCCACACTTAGGTTTCCTCTGGCTCAGGCCAGACCAAGAGATGTCTGGAATGTGACAAGGTAGTATGAGCCTGCCAGCTCTATTCTGTTAGCAAATTTATTTTCTTCTCTTAGACGGATGATAAAAATGTCACGGTGTGATGCTTCAGCATGCCCGGGAGCTCCCACCTACAGCTGTGGGGTGTGAGTGGGACCCACAGCCAAGAATGCCATAAGGAGCACAGACAGTGCCTCCACCATCACTGCTTCTCCTGCATTGCTCATTCTCCTGCTAAATGATGCAATGGGACCCCCTCAGGGATTCTGAGTCTGATCTTGTTTTTCTTGCTATTTTTTTTTCCACTTCCTTCTTCCCTTCTCCAAAGCAGCCCAAACTGCTGAATTTTTCATGAAACAGATAATATCATTGTACACAAGATAATGGCATTCAAATACATCCATCTGCTTGTTAGTTCTGACTACATTGATTGCAATTCTACTGAAAGAATATTTGCCCCCCCAAAATGATTTTTCTTGCTTTTTGTGTGATTAAAAAGACACATTTTTCATAAAGGAACTATGGAGGAACCCATAAACCTACATAAGAGGGGAAAATGAACTGAGAAATTAAGCAGCAGTCCCTGGGGCTCATCCAAGAACAACAGTTTATCTTTTCCCAAAGATGGATTTGAAATCCAGATGAGTTTTATGACTCGATGAGTTTGTGCTTCCATCAACCTGAAGAACAGAGGACGGAAAACTGTTTTTCCTTGCTATGATAGACAGGGCCCAGGTGGAACCTCCGAAGGCTGGAAAGCAGAGTCCTGTGTTCATATCTGGGATGGCAGGGGCTGGAGAAAGCAGGAGAACAAGATTTCTTCCTCCAGCATCTCCCAGTCTCCATGGGTGTTGCAGAGATAGGAACAGTGAAGAGAAGATCGAATAGAAGAGAATAAAAAAGAAAAAGGCAAGGGAAGTGTGTCCTTCCTATCTGTTCTCTCTTGGCCTAGAATTTAGTCTTTGATCCTACAATGAATGGATAATCATCAATCTGATTCAGACCAGAAGCGTTCACTGAATTTCTTCACATTTCATCTCAAAGGCAGGGTTTCTTTCTGTCTATATCATGAACTGTTATTATATCTAAACCCTATCAACTTCTGTCCTCTCATTCATACATGATGCACTTACTTATTTACTTTGCTATTCTAATTGCCATTCTCATCTTCAGGAGACAAATGGAAAATTAATTATGTGTGTTGGTATAAATGTAACCATTATGCCATAGATGTTGTTTTCTCTACACTTTTCTTTGTCCTATTCAACCACAGTCATATCATATTAACTGGTTTGGATTCTTATTTGAATAATTGCTAAGACATTTTCTAACTGGCATGAGGTTTTTAATTGAATGTTCAATTAATTTAATTACCCCTAGCGTCCCTAAATTCTAGACAATTACCCCTAGCATCCTTAAATTCTAGACAAAGTTGTTGTTTTATCCAGTGTGTAAATGAAACAGCAAGTTTATTTCAGACCCAATTGTCCTCAAACTCCTGAACCAAAAGGAATGACACACTAGACTCAACCTAAACATTTTTCAACCAAAAAGCCCTACCATTCTTTAATACTCGCAAGATTTATACATAGAAACTTCCTTTAGACTTTCCAGAAATGTTTTAATGATTCATTCAGAAAACCTACCACCAAGAAGAGATAATTTTAGTGAAATATAAGAAATATCGCTCCAACACACACACACACACACACACACACACACACACACACACACACACACGTCTTCTGAATGATATCCATATTGGGCAAGGATGGGTAAGTATGGTGGTGAATATTATGAGCACATTTTTTTTTGCAGTGTTATTTTCACAGACCAAAGGATAATCCAGTTTCCTTGGTACCTGGGATGATTTATTCTATGTGCCATCTAATATATCTAAAACCGTATGTGAGCCCAACACAACAATTATAAAAGAAAGTAAAAATGTACAATTTTCTTTTATTACTCTTGGTAGGTATTTCAGGTCATTGCTGAATCAGAAACTGCTGTGATCAATTCCCTTTCTTCTTTTTTTTTTTTAAAATTTCCTTTCTTCTTAAAATATTTTTATAATCTGTGAAACAGAGAAGTATACAAATTGTGCCAATGCTTGATGTTCTTAAAAATGATAGATGGTTTTATGTATTTTCAAAACAAGTTAAAATTCTATTTAGAAAGTACTTATTGGTCTAAGGTCTCTCTCTCTCTCTCTCTCTCTCTCTCTCTCTCTCTCTCTCTCTCTCTCTCTCTCTCTCTCTCTTTTAGCCAAATGTAATGAAAAACATATGGCACTTGGGTATGAAGCCCCCATGTGTAATTCATAGTTCACATTACATTAATGGGCATACTGAAGACCAACCAAGAGGAGTAAAGTCCCATGATACTGTTTCCAACTTGCCTGTTAAATGAGTCTGTCTCATGGTATTGGATCTAGTTCAAATAATTACCACCTTCCCAATGCTTTTGCCAGTCTTTGCATAGTAAGTTATACTGACTTTTAAAAACTAATACACTGTCAAAATCTCTAAAATAGAGAACAGAGACATGGCAATAGCAAGAAAATCTTACTTGTTTTATATATCAATGATAAGGAAAGTAATAGCAATCATTACATGGATATACCTAATTCAAACATTCTTCCAGAGATTAAATCAGTAAAAACTATATAACTAGGGAGGAGAGTAGGTATAACTGTCCATCTTGGCCTCATCACATGGGATAAAAGAAAAGACAGCATCTTCTGTATTTTTCTAATAAATTCTAAAGTACATTGTAGGGAATCAATAAATATTAACAACAACAACAACAACAAACAGTCCCATTATAAGCCAATGGCTCCCCTTTGTACACTATAGTGTACAAAGCATTCTCTGGTATTTTCACTTTCACCCATAAAATGAAAATTGTACATTTTAGTCTGGAGTAGGGATATAAATTTTAGGTCTCTAATACAGATCTATTACCTCCCACAACTGTTCTTACAATTCCTTCCTGCCCAGGCAAGGTAACCAAATCACTATATCCTCTAATAGCACCTCTTAGGACAAATATCAAGGTCAGTCTACTTTTCTGCCTCTGTGTAAATCTGCCTTAATTACAGTGAATTTCTCTAATAATGCATAACTACTTTTACATGAGTGCAAAAAATGCTGAATCTAGGTCCCTTTAGAACACGGGAGACAACTGTTTATATGTCCTGGAAGTTCATAATAAAACAAACAAACAAACAAAAAAGACAACAATTACTTAGTGTCTACTTCAAACACAGTTGTGTTAGGAATATAGAGAGGAACAATATATAGTTCTTACTCTCAGGAAGCTTATAATTTAAAATCATAAAGAACAAAGAACAGTATAATATAAGTAAAATATTCATCATAATACAATATATGACTGCATTCCAAAAATGCTATGGAGTTCAGAGGAAGAAGCTGATTTGTTAAGGGAATGCTATACTCAGTGATTATAACAAGAAACAATTTTAATTGATAGCAAGATAAAGACAGGAAAAAGGAAGAGAATGAGAGAAGGAGGGAGAAGGGAAGAAAGAGCAAATGGGAAGAAGGGAAAGGAAGGAATCTTAGAAATCACACAGACCAACTTCCTTTCTTTTCAGATGAGCACATCAAGAGGAAAAGCAGTGACATGATGTGCCCAAGTTCACAGAGAAGTGAGAGAAATGCAGAGAGTCAAGTTCAACTACCAACATATGGTTTTCCCCCTATCAGATAAGATTTCATTTGTTCTGATTTTAGAGATATACCTAATTCAAGAAAAGCATACAGTGGGATTCTAAGATCAACAAACTACAGTCTTTGATAGGAGTTAGAATACTTTTTCTATGAAAGGTCAAGTAGTAAACATTTTATGTTTTTCAGGTCATGTGGTCTCTATAGCAGCTAATCAATTATGCCTGCTTAGTGTGAAAGCAGCCATACATAATACATGCGTAAATAAATATAACTGAGTTCCAATAAAACTTTATTTGCAAAAATAAGAAGCAAATCTGATTTTGTCCATGAGCCATGGTTAGCCAGTACCTGTTCTGTGAGAATAATGAAATAAAAAATTAGATATTCAAATTATATTAAATCCAATCCCAATTATACAGTTATAAAATACTACAATTGAACCCAGTTCTGTCAAAGTATGGGCTCTTAACCATTCTTTATTTCTCTTGGAAACTAGTGCAATGTCTTACCTGATTTCTCAAGATTTTTCTGTTCATAATAGCTTTCAGAATTGAAGAGGTGAGTTAATTACTGTTCTGCTAGAAAATAGAGGAATTTGGGGACTCATAATCCAGATTATTCAGTAGGTAACTCCTGGTTAAGCATTAAATTGGTACTCTAGGAATTAAGCTGATAAAGTAAAAGTTTGCAGAAGAGTTAAATTCTAAAGGTAATTTGCATACCTTACTATAATATTTGTAATATTTGCTTGTCTTTCATAATCCTCAATTCAGACTAATTTACCTATTATTTGGGTCCTGAAGACTCCTGAAACTTTCGATACAATTTCATGGAAGTCTGAAACCCACCTAGAAAAGCTTTCCTTTCCTTAAGGGAATATACTGCTCTGCCTTCAACTGTCAGGAAGGTTGCTAAAAGCATCATATATTAATGACACTTTGCTGAGTTTCAGAAATAGATTTATATTATATAAAACTTAGAGTGTTTCAAGGAAATGAACAGCAATGTAATACTCACATGTAGATCTCAACTTTGTAAGTTCTAACTCTGAAACTCTCTGTTAAGTCAACAATAGTTCTCTACTTGGACACCACGGGCCCCAGAAAGAGGTGTTTGTGGAGCCCAACCAACTCAAACATTCTGCTATATGATTAGGAGTTCTTACCTTGATATGTAAAGCAAGCCAGAATGAGACTCATCCCACTTAAATATATGTGTGGCCCAATTTATTATATAAAGTTCTACAATTAATCACAGACATATCTTCTATCAGAAAAAGTAAATTATACAAATATGAGTTTTATAATCCTACAATCCTTTATTCTGAAGGATTTACAAATACTGTTATAAATTCAGAGTCTGGATGAATGAAACAGCCCATTAGACCTAGTTTTTATGGATTCATTATCATTTTCTTGGTTAAGGACAGAGCTCAGAAGCCAAAACTTGGACTCCACGTGGCTAGAGGATAATTTCTCTACAAGTATTTTTAGCCCTGAGAGTCAAAGTCAGGGGAACCAAGGAACCTAGGAGACGCTGTGCTGGGAGAGGGAACAAAGCAAGAGCACATGTCCCCAACTGCATTTAGGTGGCTACAGGGGTTGATGTGCATTCTGGTTGAGAGAGTTCACAAACAAACATTGGGAAGGACATGTCTGATGGACTATACAAAAAAGTCTCTCTCCCTCTCTCTTTTTTTTTTTTCAAAATAAATGAAATACTTTTCTAAGATCTCTAATTCACGACTTTTGGAAAATTGAATGATACACATTTCCCCCCTCATGTACTGTTGGTATGGATGCAATCTGACTACAAAAATATTATTATATTTAATAGTATCTTAAACACTAAAGTCAACAGCAAAAGAGAATTTTGATGCTGGATATAATATCAAAATGTTCTGAAAAATGAAAAGTCAGGATATGGAAATTACAATATATCCTGGAATTACATAGATTATAATAGAGTACAAATCCAATAATTGACTCCAGTATAAAATGTATGAATGTGGTGGGGTTTTTTTCTTCTAAGACAAAGCTGGGTACCACTGTCAGTGCCCTGCTGTACAGTTAAAAAAAACATAATCCTACCCTTTTCGGGAGGGCAGTGAAATAGAGTGTGCACTCATCTGGAAAATCCTCAGGCCGACAAGGAGGAAGCCCTATTGCTATTCAAACGCTTATGATAATCTAATCTAGAGAGATATTTTTCTTAATGAATGAAAATGGCTTCAGATGACTATAAACCTATGTTAAATTAGCACCCTGTTAACTTAATACAAATAGCATCTTAAGCCAGCTGAAATTAAATGATCACTGAGGAGGATTATTTTGAGACTTACCCGACTTTATCTAACTAAAAAAGAATTTTTATTTCAAGGGAATATAAATATAATTTAACTTATGTAACGATCAAACTACAAGCAATCTGACTTACTTAAAACACTATTTCAAATATGGAAATTAAGTATTTTAAAATGTTTTGCTAAATGGCAAGTTGCCATCAAAGGAAGAAGAAAATCCCTATACTCATGCTCTGCTCAGGTAACCTGAAGCACCCCACATAGCTGGATATAAAACAAAGCCGGAAGGTAAAATGTGGGGAGAGCAGGGAGCTACTGCTGATGCCACTGAAGAAAAAGACAGAAGAGCTGTGCAAAGCAGACAGAACTACACAAAACAAAAACACTTTGAAATCGGTTATGTAGAAATAAAACGGCCTTTGACTGAAATCAGAGATATTTAAGTGCTAGCATAAGAAGATGGATTTTAGGGAGTGAAGACAGGGGTTCTCAAACACAGCCTGTATCCCAGCCACCAGGAGGGCTTATCAAAACACAGACTGCTGGGCCCACCCCAAGCTTCTGGTTCAGTAGTCCAGGGATAAGGTCCAAGAATTTGCATTTCTAACCATTTCTCATGTCATGCTGATAGTGCTTTTCTGAGAACTGCCCTTTGAGAACCACTGTTGTAGGGTACAAGATGTCATTCTTTAACAAAGAATCAGAAAAGGCGAGAGATAAACAAAGGGATGCACTCAAAATGAGACCATGTAAGCCAAAGGTTTCTAAAGGGACCTGCTTTCACAGAGGCTCATCCTAAAGCACTCAGGGGTAAATGATTCGTCTCACTGTCCTTACAAACCCAAATTTCACACATAAACTAAATGTCTCTGGAACATGTTTTTCTAAACATGTAGAATTTTCCTAAAGTTGGAAATTCACTTGTTTTATATCAAGCTAAGGGGTGATATAGGCAACCTGAAAGTATTTACCTTGCTTTATGAGCCTGTTAATAAGATACGATTTCTTTTAAAGTTATTTATAAATCAAGCTGTGGGTTTATTGTGGGTTTTTTTGTTGCTGGGGGCTTGTTTTTTGGTCTGTGTTTAGGTTAATACATTGAAGCAGCACATTTTAAATGTACAAAGAAACTTCTTTTTAAAGGGAATATTGCAAAAAATCATTTTCTAATGTGAATTATTATCGCACACAAATTTATCTCTCAGATAAGCTGGATTTTTATGCACCAATTTTGGTAAAAAGCAGACTTGTCAACACGTTGCTTTAAAGATTTCAGATTTGGAAAATTGGTTTTGCCTTTTTATTTCTCTCTTGAGGATATTCTCCTACTTCAAGTTAGCCTCATAAGTAAAATCTTCACATGTGTTACTTTTAATTTCTTTTCATCCTTGAGAAAATGAAAGTGTCAAGAGATTCTTCCTTTAGAGTGAAGGACTTGTTTGAAACTCCAATGCTCCAAGCAATGCCCTAAGTAGGTCAAATTTCCAAGCTGTAATTTCAGCAGACAAATTTGCCTGATTTCCCAAGATAATAAAAGTAAAGGCTTAACACAAGAGAATTTCAACTGTCCAATCTCAACTTTCAAGATCTTTGTGATGTGGTCCAAGCTAACTCAACAGCCCATGACATGCTAACATTAGCTTGAGCAGGGGTACTCCCTCTAAAATTTCAAACTATCGATACATGCAGATATCTCTCCATTTCTAATGGCTTCTACCCCCCAATCTATGTTCTATTCATCTATATTCAAGGTCTTCAGAAGACTAACTCTACAAGGTCTTCCCCAAATACTCCCCTCCCAATGATCTCTCCATTGTCTGCTCTCTTCCTAAATTTACTTCCGATATGACTCAGTATGGCACAATAGCACATCCTGTCTTGTAAAGGAACTTAACTATTTCGTAGCCTGCCTTTTATGCTTAACTCAGTTCTTAAATATTAAGAAGCCTATCTTATCTGGCACAGTAGTTACCCACCATGAAATTCTTCATATTCTATGAACAAGTATTAATCTAGTGCCCATTATAATCTAGTGCCCATTGATATATTGCAGTCCTTATACTCTGGCCCAGTTAACCTGCAAATGAGATCCTTGAAGTGGTTCATCTAAAAAAAAACTTTTAGGTTTCCTTGAGATTGTTTCACCCCTACACACACAAAAAATAAAAAATAAAGTAAAAATAAGTTTTAAAATAGACATACATGGCCATTTTTGCTACAGCAGAAGGAAGCACAAGGTACTAACACCTCATAGCTCTGCTCCTGCGACTGCCTTGCCTTCTCTCGGAGGTCAATTTGCATCCTTGTTTCTACTGAAAATATTTTATGCTTCAAATAATTGAAAGTGTCTCTGATGATATAACAATGGCTTCCAATATTGTAAAGTGGGCATTATATCTCCTCATACACAGCCCGTGTTAAATGTGATGTTTACTCTGATAAAACATCCCACCGTAAAAAACCAGTTCCCAGACACAGCATTGCTAGCACAATAGTTAACAGTATGGGTGTTACAATCAGAGATACGGATTCAAAGAGTTACTGCCCTTTACTGGTGGTTTGACTTGGGACTAGTTACAATCCATCCTTGGACACCAAATGTGGAAATGTGATCAGAATGAACCCCACACAGGCAGCTTTAAAGACTCAATTTAGATGATGTCCATAAAGAACTTAGCAGTATCTGTTACAAAATAAGCACTTAATAAGTAGCCGTTGTAATTCTTATTAATGAGATTTTAGAAACTACAGCTAACGAATACAAACTGTTGAGGCACAGAAAAAAAAAAAAAAAGAATGTGAGACAATCAGTAGATGAGAGCATTGGCTGTTCATCACAAGCCACTGAGTTGCCCCATCTTAGGAACAACCAGAAATCCTGTTGCTGGTTTTTGAAAGATAGAACAGCCCTATGAGAGAGATGAGGAGGGTGTATTCTCCCCCAGATGGGCTGCTCAGCAAATATGGCATCCATGAATGGCTTCAAGTATGTCTCGGATAGGACTTACAGCGACAACATTCATTTTCTTCTATTTTTCCTTTTAATTCTTTTCCTCGCCTGATTTGCTCTTTCCCCCTCTATCACTAGCCCTAATCAATGCAGCAGGTCAAGTTGAAAGAATGGACAGCCTCAGAGCCACATACATTTAAACCGCTTTAATGCAAATATTGATCGTAGGAGCATAGACACAGGCTGGGCGGCCTTTTTTTTTTTTTTTTTTTTTTTAATGGACATGCTTTTATTTTCTGGGGCTGTGCTACCCATGATAAAAAAACAGATCCTCATATATCAGAATTCCACCATCTTCTATGCACAGGAATGCAAAAGGAAACCCGAAAGGTGGGCCCCATTCCATGCTAAGCTGGTGAGCCCCCAGAGCAGGTGCTTCAGCCGTCTGCATAACCATATTTTCTTAACCGCGTCCACTTCCCTCCTCACACTTCCGAGAGGAGCTATTTTGGTGCGTGCCGAAGCAGATTTTCTGAATGGGTGTGGTACCTTGTGTCACAAGAATAGCTGTGCAATAATGTCCACTATGTAAAATGCTTAATTCTTGTGTACACGAGATTATCGGAGCATTGTATCAGAAAGCCACTGTCCCAGGCATTTTTAGCAACAGAGGCCAAAGTCTGAGCTGCCATCCAAGAGGAGAGATCAAGAGCAGGAAGGAATTCTAAGGGCCACTTTGAAATATGATACTAAAAAGATCTGATATTCTATCTAGAGGCATTTTTAGGTTGGACTGGAGGGGAGGCGCGGGGAAGGAATGAAAGACAGGAAAAGAAAACCTGTTTGTACAAAGGAAGCTTGCTTGGCCTACTGCCAAGAAAGGAGGAGTCACAAACTGGTAGGGTTCGAAAGCAACACAAACCATCCCAAATATCCAAAGGAAAGAGGGGGGAAAACAACTCAACTTAAAAGCCCCAAACCAATACCCGTTGCTTCAAAGCAATACTAGTTGCTTTCAGATGTTATTTTCACTCCGTTTTTCCCCATGGTCTGTGGTTGCTGCTGTTGTTGCCTGTGATAACTCTAAAACAAAATAAAAGGCAGCGATATTCCATCTTGTTTACCGCGATGGCTGTGGAGATGGCAATAGCAGGCCATGGCAACCTTCGCCACCATAGAGAAAGCTTTCTTTTTTTTTTTTTTTTTTTTTTTTTTGCTTCTTCTCCAGAGCTGGGTAGGCCACCACATCTTTATGCAAAGGGGGAAATGTCATCATAAAAAGGGACTAGCAAGATGTATACAAGAGGCGGACAGAATGTTTGCAGTGGGCTTATCAGCCTAAACGCTGGAGATAACTGGAGGTGAAGGGGAAGTGAGTGCTATGCAAAACAGGGAGGGAAGCGAGGCAGAATGAAGCCTTTGACCTTGGAAGAGCCAGCACCAGAGGAGCTAGGGAGGGCGAGGGAGAATGGAATGAGGAATTCCTCCCTGTAATAGATTCGGGTAAAAATGGGGCTGTCATCTTGAGCTACAAGTTAGAAAGTTATTACTTTTAATATGCCAGTACCTTAGGCCTGTACTGTTATGTAAAAGAAAAATAACCTTGTGTGACAGTTTAACATTGATCGATGTGCCTGCCAAATGCAAAGAGATAAATAAGCAGGTGATGAATAAACAGCACTTCAAGTAAAGACATTACACTGCATGCATAAAACGGCGCCAGGCACCTAGGAGCTGTGGGTGGCCGAAGGTTGGCCATTTCATGCCCACTCAGTAAAGCAGACTTAATCGCTTCCAATATTTTCTGTTAAAAAGCACGCTTAATGAGCCAATTTCACAAGCCCAGAGAAACTGATTATTATCTCTGAGTTCCAACAGAGTTGGTTGTTTTCCAAGAGCCAGGTTTTTTTGTGTGTTTTTTTTTCCCTTGACGGGATAAAAATCTTTTTTTAAAAAGAGAGAGAGGCGGGGGGGGGGGGGGGGGGGGGGGAGAAAGAGAGCAAGAGAGAGAGGGAGAGACAGAGAGAGGGTGTGGAGCCACAGAGCCAGCCAGAGGGCATAGAAAGCCGGCTCAAAGGGCTGAGGCTGCCACTAGATGGCAGTGTTCCCCCGCAGTCAGCTCCCTGGAAGAGGCTCAGAACTGGACAGGAGGACTGGGCTGAAAGATGGGGAGGTAAATAAAGCTGAAAACAGCTGCCTGAAGAGTTCATACCCTACCCTCCGCCCTCCTCAGACCCTTTGTCCACAATTATTCCATCCTTCAGCCCGTACAAGGCAAAGAGACAAAAGGGGCAGTCCCCGAAAGGCCTCCCTCCTGCTAACAGCCAGGACTTGGTTTATTCTTCTATGCAGCCTTGTGTGTGTATTTTTCACAAAGTACAGAGATCCTTTCTATTCGGTTAGGCCCACTTCTCCCTGGTATTTTCTACCATGGGGGGTTTGCACTCTCCCTGTCCCTCACAGGACTAAACATGTGGCTACCTCAGGGCTTAAATCCCAGGAAGATTAGCAATGTAGCTTTTCACCATTTACTTTGAGACAGATTTATTTTTTTTCTTGCCTTTATATCTTGCATACTTTTTTTGGGCATTTCTTGGTAGAAAGTGGGAAAGGAAAGACTTTGCACTCAAAGGTAAAGACTTCTTAGTGAAAAGACTGGGAGCAGGGAAGGAAAGAGAGCACCCCCCTAAGGAAGCCAGTTGTCCTTCAGGCTGAATCACTGAACCTCTTCCTTCAGCTACACAGCAACGTGGTGAAAGCCACGGAAACACAGGGCTATTTTTACTAAAGGCAAGGTATTCAATCGCCACCAAGGAGCATCCGGTGACTAGATCTCAGCATATAATTAACTCAGATATTAAAAACAAACCAAAAAAATTGAAATGAACTGTTGTTAGGTTCTAAATGGAGATGCAAGTTAATTATTTATGAATATTCATAGAAACCATGGACAATTTCCAAACTTGCCTTTATTTTTCCATCAGTTAACCAAATAATTGATGTATTTTTATTTATTTATTTATTTTTTATTTTTTATTTTTGTAGCATAAATTTTTCTAGATGTGCAATGGAGCTCTCAAATTCATTAAGACTTTTTGAATTCATTTTTTTCTTCTGGTGATTTAAAATGGAATGAACTTGGTTATAAAGACACAATCATTTTTCATCTCCTATCTTTCATTTGTAGTCACCTATAAGAAAAGAATTGACTAAGATTGGCCAATCATAGGAAAGGAAATTGGGATACTTGGGAAACTTTCAGAAGTGGATACAATTCAACTTTCTGTGTGTGGTTGGGGGTGGGGGGGTTTAGGTGTTGCAGAGGGAGGCAGAACAGGGAGTGTTTGGAGAGTGGAAAGTGGGCACAGAAATAAAACTACTACTAAAAGTACGAAGTGACCCAACTCCCAAGAATTTATTATAGGTAATCGTGGCCACTATTGTCATTCAATTACCCTGAGTAAAAGTCCCTAGATGTCCCTGAGAAGTTTAATTTCAAAATTCTAGCTCCTGGTCTCCTCCCTCACCAAAGGGCCCAGCCCATTCTCACATTTAAACCTCTTCCATTCCACTACCTCTTCCAGCCAGCTCTGTTTCTGAAGCCAATTATCCAGCCAGAAAATCTCATCTCTATTGAAATGCTAACCAATGGCCAGAATGGCATTTCCATTAAGAGCAGAACTCTGTCCCTCCCTCTTCATGGGGCCTCACAAAAGAAAAGTCAAAGTCATATACACACGTGGACACCTTAGGTATGTCTTCGTTAAAAGAAAATGCAGCAAAACAAGATACAAGGATAAAAAGGACTGTGTGAACCCACCTTAGAAATCTGACCTTTTGGCAGTTTGATCCATCAACAAAAATCCCATCATGTTCCATGCCGAGCACTGTGCTGGATGTTGAAAACAGAGCAAACGCTCATGTGTTTCCCTCAAGGAGCTCACTGGCCACTGCTTCCGGCACAGAGGCGGAACAGAGAAGCACGTGGTGCCCAGCGGGGCCCTTTGCTCAGGATGTAGGCCAATACAATTGGGAGTGGGCCGGGGCAAAGTAAATTAGTGTCCTAGGGCTGCCCTAACAAATTACCACAGACTGTTCAGTTTAAAACGGCAGAAACTTATTCTCTCACAGTTCTGGGGGCAAGCAGTCTGAAATCATGATGCTGGGGGAGAGAACCCGCCCGTGACAATCTCTGAGCTCTGGTGCTGTAGCAATCTTTGGCATTCCCTGGCTTGCAGATGCACCACTCCATTCTCTGCTGCTGCCTTCACAAGGCCTTCTTCCCTGTGTTTCCTCTTCTTTTCTTATAAGGATATCAGTCGGATTGGATTTAGGGGCCCCATAATTACCTCTATAAGGACTTACCTCCTCATAAGGGGACATTCTGTGGTTCATGGTGAACATAAATTTGTGAGGGACACTATTCAACCCAGTGCAGAGAGCATTTCAGGCCAGAATGCCAAAGGACAGAGAGCATCCTAATAATGGCAGTGGCTCCTTCCGGTTCCAGAGTACGATGCAAGGGAAATGAAGGAAGTTGGATTTAGAAAGGAAGGCTGAAGCAGGTCAAAAGGATCTCATCTGAGACATGCAGAAGTTTGGATATTGCACTAAAGGTAGTAAAAAATATAAGAGGGTTTTATGTAGGTAAATGCTACCTGTGGCAGGAGAATAGGTATTTGGAAAGAAGCAAAATTTTAAGCAGAGATACCAGCAGGGTGCTATTGTAGTAACGTAAGATGAGATTATAATAAAACCATGCCAGTGGAGGTAAAAGAAGAAAATAAATTTGAAATTTTCTTTAAAAATAATAAACTATAATTGACAGGGTTTTGAGTGGGTGGGATTTACAAAATGTATGTTGAGAGTGAAGTTGTTGAAAGCTGACACGGGTCCCTGACTTGACCCGGAATTCTAGCCTGAGCAAGGAAATTGATCAAATCATTATGCAAAGTCAGAAATAAAACTTTAAAAAGAAACAGACTTGAACACATTGGATATCGGTTCCATTTTGAGCATATTGAAATGTATACATTTGTATATATAGAAGAGAAATTGGGATGGAAATGTACAGATTTGGGTGAAGAGTGAGCCTGCAAATTAGATTGAGCAGGAGCTCCCTGCAAGGGTAAGAGGACGTGCAGAATGGTTCTCAGTGACAAACGCTGGAAAGGATTCACAATAGGACTAAGAAATTCAAGGAGAATGGAATGAAAGGGGGGGGGGATCTTTAAACAGTCAGCAAGCCCCCCCCCCCCGCCCCCTTCCTGACACTTGGCTGCCAATGGGAATAATGGACAAAAAGGAAGGCTACTCTTGAAGGAGGGGATGATGTCTTATTTGCTTGCTTAAAATAAGAGTAAGGAGCTTGAAGCCGAGGGTCCCGGGTTTGATTCCGGTCATGTCTTTGACCGGAATCAAACCCGGGACCCTTGGGTCCACAGGCCAATGCTCTATCCACTCAGCCAAGCTGGCTAGGGTCAGAATTTTCATGTCTGTATATAAAAATCCTGACTCACTCTTATTCTGTATAACAGAAGAGGATAAATAGGTGGAAGAGGAATAGTCAAGACTGTTGGCATCATCTATAGAAACTAGAAACTAGAATGGCCAACACAAGCCTGCACTCTCAAGGTAGGTATTGGCAGTCTGAGGTTCTGCATGTCCAAAACTGGTCCCAAGCAGAAAGATTGTCCTGCAGGAGAAGAGAGAGTATTTGTAGATCTGGCATGCCTCACTATTCTTTATTTATCCAATGTGGAAATTATGGTATATGATGCCAAACTGTACTTCCCAAAACCCACCAGAGACATAGATTTTTATTGGCTGTAGTAAGGTTTTACAAACCCACCAGAGGTGCAATGAGCAGCCTTTGCTCTCTTAGTGGCATATTAGTGAATTTCTACTTTGGCAGACTCGTGGAAAACACCAATACACTTCTTAATTGATATGAAGGGTGAAGCTTTCACCCTTTCCCAAGATCTCTAAATAATGAAGATACAACCACAGACAGCAACTTGACCCACTGAAGAGATTATGAAGAGGGAGAAAAAGAGTGGTTATTTCCACTCTAGACAAAACACTTTATTAAAAACAATCCTCAATAAATATTAAAACAAAGGTACTTCTCTCTCATTTATCATCAACCCTCTCACCTTTTACTCATTGACATGTTCAATGACCAGTGTGTTTGCAGCACTTGTAAGTACTCGTGCTCTTTCTTAAGTGGTCAAAAAGATGATCACAGAACAAAATCCTCCAGGGCAATAAATAGCACACTACACATTTAATACATGCTAGAAAAAATGAATTATGATATTAAGTCAAGGAAGACCAAAATTCAATGCAACTCAGAAAAAAAAAAAAAAAAAAAGCATCACGCTAATCATCAGCTCCGATTTTTCCCCAGTGGATGAAATGCATATGCTGATAATTAATGTGACACACGGGGAGAGTCTGCACTGAAATACCAAAGGAAGGCTAATACAATGCATTACAATGCATGGGATTCTCATTAATGCTGAAGCAGCAGAAGCTTCTACCTATTTCATCAAAGCTCAAAACATTTCAAAACCCACTTAAACTAGTTCAAATCAGTTCTCTGCTTTTGATACAGATTTTGTAAGGAGTTATTTCTAAGACCTAATAGTTATGCTAAGGAACAAAAACACAAAGGTCACAGAACTGTCAAAAGTGCAGACACAGTAAAGGACACACAGCTGTGGCTCTAATTATCCATTAATCTTACATATTCTATATGTGAGCACAGAAAAAAAAAACACCTCAATTGCCGCTGTAATTAGAAAAATAGAATAATGGATGTAATTAGAAAGAGAAAGGGAAAATAACTTAAGAATGGCCAGAACACATAATTTTTAGAAAATGCAAAAATATACAATAGATTTGCTACTTGAGTTTTTGAAATGGAAATCTTGAATAACAAGAGATGCACATTTCTCCATAATATTAGGAACAAATACTCATGATTTTTTTAAATCTACAAAGTGGGAAGATACTGCTTTCATATTATTTTTGTAGAATTATTATAATAGGGATAAGTAAATTGATTGGTCAAGAGATTACCCTTATATTGGAATAAAGACTATAATTAAAGAGAAATCGATGTGAAGGGTCAAGATAATATCTTTAATGTATTTTGAAGGCAAAATTAACGGCCCTTACCAGTATGCTATTACACTCTCCTGCATATTATGATTCTTTGTCTCTGAACACATTGATATAAAGTGATATATTTCATGTATTCCAAAGCCATCCAAAATAAAATATTATTTCATAATATTAAATATATATGTGTCCTATCTAATAAAGGGGTAATATGCAAATTACTGTCACTCCACAACAAAAATGGTGGTGCCCATAGTGCCAGCACAGGACACTGGCATTGTTGATAGCCTGGCACATCACAATTCCTCAACAAACACTTGTAGAGAGAGGAAATGAATGTACCAACAGGGAAAAGTCTTCCACTCTGTAAAATTTAGTACATATACTTTAATGGAAATCCCTTTAAATAAAAAACAAGCACAATAAACCCTAATTGATAAGAGTTGTTTAAATGGTGATATCAAAGAATTTTCAGCATAAATTAGATAAAAATATAGAGCTAGGCTGACCTATGGCCATATCAGATGTCACTGTGCATTCCCAACCTAACTAAAAGATGTGCTCATCAGAGAAACTTAAGGGGAAAGGAACACATCACTGTATGCATCAGCACCGCTGTGAATGTAGATTTTTCTTACAATTTCAATTTTTTCTAATAAAAGAAAATTTAAATTTCAAACTTTATTTTATTTCCTTTGATGAAAATATTTTGGAAACTGGATAACAAGTATCAAAGGATAGACTGTATGACTTTTAGCTTTCATAACATATTTATACCAAAATGCCATTATAGTTTCACCCTGAGGAAATACACATTCTAATACAAAGGTTGCGTTTCCACATAGCTCCAGAAGATCTAGCGGAAGCCAAAATGACCTTAGCTTGATCCCTCGCTCAGGAACCTACATGTTGCTGGACTGTCTCTATTTCCTCACCTATAAAAAAAACATATAAGTACACCCCAAAAGTTTGTATTGAGAATTGCCAGAATGCTGTACATAGTTTAATCTAGAAATTCTATATCTGTTGTAGTCCTCCTTGACCCTTTCACATTAAAAAAAAAAAAAAAAAAAAATCTGTACTTTACTGCTTTATTAAACAAGATATAACAAAATTAATTTTCCTTGACTTCTCCCAATCAAGTGATGGTAATACATTATTTTATGACATATAACATAGTGCTTTGTTTACTTTACAAAAACTTACTTCTATAGAACACACAAGATTTTTGTTTTTATAACTTATGGAGAAAACTTTTGAAAAGTGTATTTGTTCTTTCCATCATTTCAAAAAAGTGTAGTAAATCATTTTTTATTACATGCATTAATATATGCATTTTTATTACAGAAATTAAAAAAAAATACCCAAAAAAGCACAATGAAGAAAATTTAAATCACCCATAATTCTCTCACTCAGAGTTAATTATTGCTAATTTGGGGGTCTTTATTTCCATTCTGTGCATTTGAATGGAATAATTCTCTGCATGCTGTTTTATAATATTTTGACATTTATTAATATTTTATTAACATTTTGCATGCCTAAATATTCTTAAACATACTATATAATATCTATATATATAAAGAGGTAATATGCAAATTGTCATTACTCCTTCAGGGTAACAACCATTCAATAGGCTGCGGAAGCAGCAGGAGCTGGTGGGTGGGAAAGGGGACAGGGACTTTTGCCACCTGGACTGACGCTGCCTTCTGGCCTGGTGCCCAGCCTGGCTGCCTCACTGGCTCCTCATGAGAAAGGTGAGCTGGGATCCTCATTCTTATTCAGAGTAGTGGAGTGTGGGAATTAGTTTATAGGATCCAATCTCACTTGGGGAAAAGTTACTACAGTCTGAGAGTAGATAAAAAAGGAGATAATATTTATTCGCTCACAGGCTTGCTAGAGAACAGACAGAGTCATCATCCTCACAGAATTCAGGATGCCCCACGTGCAAACCTAGAATGAAAAGTCAGCAACACCCCGCATGGCCAAGAACTAGAAACTGCCCTTTGAAAGGAGCATATGCAACAGAACTGTGAGTCCTGGGAGGGTGAATAGGAAAACTCTCTTTGCTGCTAATTTAAGAGTTTAAGGTGCAAAACTGGCATCAGAAAGTAGTGGCATAACACTGAGGCCATGCAGTGATGTGGCAACACTGAGGCAGTGGGATCCTTGGGACAAGCGGTTTCTTACCCCAGCCTCTGGGTGCCTGTTACAGACAACTCCGTGCGCAGGGATGAGGACTCCGGGCCTGCAGTGGTGGGGTTAGGCGACAGAGGACCTCTTCCCATAAAGTCCCCTCAGCCTGCGCAGCATCAGGCTGCGGGAGCCCTGCTGATAGTGTCAACAGGTGATGTCACCTAGAAGGGCTGCTCAGACAGTTTCCCTGAGGAGGGGCACATGTCCAGCTCAGAGGTGAGGAGGTATAGGATTGGGGGCCACGCGACCTCCCACAGCCCCTGAAGCATGACCAGAGCTGGAGCTGCAGGTCTGTCTGGCAGTTATGGGGCCTGGACAGTGGGGTGGCCCTGGCGCTGGTGACGAGTGCTGGGTGCCTGAATCCGGGGAGCTGCCCAGACCCATGGGTCTTCCCAGCTAGACCACTCCCCTCCTACATCCCTCACCAAACCCAGGTTTTACCCTCATCCTCCCCACCAGACCCAGGGGCCCAACCTCCCAAATGGTGACCTTTGATTGTGTGCCCTCACCCTAACATTTCAGTCTCAGAACCTAACACCTCTCTTAACCCCCTCACCTCCGATCTAACCTTTACCAGGAGCCATTGCCAACCACTTCCCCCATCTAGGCCCCCACCTTCCTGCATGGAACTCAAAGGAAATAGGATTACTCAAAGAAGAATATGCTGGAGCAAAGACCTTGAACTAAAGAAGAAATAAAGTAACTAATAATATGCATGAGAAAAGTTAACTTCATGCCAAAACCGGTTTGGCTCAGTGGATAGAGTGTCGGCTTGGGGACTGAAGGGTCCCAGGTTCGATTCCGGTCAGGGGCATGTACCTTGGTTGCGGGCACATCCCCAGTGGGGGGTGTGCAAGAGGCAGCTGATCGATGACTCTCTCTCATCGGTATTTCTAACTCTCTATCTCTCTCCCTTCCTCTCTGTAAAAAATCAATAAAATATATTTTAAAAAAAAAGAAAAAAAGAAAAGTTAACTTCAAAGGTAATCAAGTCATTGCAAAGGAAAGATATCTGGAACATTTTAAAAAATCACAATATTCGGTACTGAAGAGGGTGTGATAAAACAGACGCCTGATAGCACTGCTCCAGGGTATAGGGGACAGCATTTCCGAAGACCGTTTGGCAGGATGTAGCAAATATTCAGGCTCCTGGGCTGGGTAATTTACATTTCCAGGTATTTATCACAGATAATGACAAAAATGTTGGGCCAGATACCATCATAACATTGAAAAGCTAATAGGAAAATTGTCATAACGCTATGATACCGTAAGGACCGAAACAGCAGGAGGCTGCATGCGAGGAAGGCAGCGGGGCACAAGGACTTGCAACATTGGTGGGTGAGGACGTGCGCAAGCCTGGGACATGAGGCTGCCTCCCCGCCCAGCACCGGGCCAGGGGACATGAATAACAATGTTAAAATATTTCCTCTAATTAATTCCCTTTTAATGTGCATGAATTTCATGCACTGGGCCACTAGTATAATATAAAGATCATATTAATGGCCATGCATTGTTTTATCTAATGGATATACCACAAATTATTTAATCCAAGCCATATTGTTAAACATTTAGGGCTATTATTGTTTTTAAGCAAGACTGAACCACTGTGTACTCTTGACTCAGCTTTAATAATTATTAATTCACTAGAGGCCTGATACACAAAGCTTCGTGCAGAATGGGCCTTCCTTCCCCTGACTGCTGGCACCGCCTTCACTCTAGCCCGGAGCCACCTTTCCGCCTGCCCATGCTGCCTAGAGGCCTGGAGCAGCTGGGGCAGTAGGGCAGTGTTTCCCAACCTTCTCTCATGATGAGAATCACCTAGTGGAGCAATGACACAAGCATTCTGCCCCACCCCCTAACACCTGGCACCTGCATATGCAAATCAACCTGCCATATTTGTTGTGTTAATTTGCATAGTCACTCCTGATTGGCTGGTGGGCATTGTGAAGGTATGGCCAATTTGCATCTTACTCTTTTATTAGTATAGATGGTTCATCGTATTTCATATACCCTCACCCATTTCTCTACTTTTAAAAGATATTCTAATTATAACAATTTACTAATGTAAATAGCACACAATGGCTAAAAGCTAATAGCTAAATATTTGCTCACATCTGTGTGGATGTGTTTATATTTAAGAAAAATAAAATATCTGAATCAAAATAAATTTACATTTGGAAATTTACATTTCCATACATATTGCCTAATTTTCCTCCAGGAAATTTATACTAACTTACATCCCAATGTTGGGTTATTATTGTTCTAAACATTTCTATTAATTTTTTTTGCCAAGAATGAGAAACACATTGTGATTTATTTTGCAATATTTTGCTTACCAATAGGATTAAGCATGCTTTCCTTAAATTTAAATATGTATTCTTCTTTTGTGAATTGTGAGCTCTTGTTCTATCATTTTTCTGTTGGGTATATAACTTTTTATTTTTATTTTTTAATTTTTCTCCTGGTATATTTAATACACCATTTAGTTAAGAGTTATGTAAATATGATATGTAATGAGTAGCCCTACTGTAATATATGAAGACATCACATACCTGTAATATGCAATTGCCGTCTATGCTGTGCTTGCCCAAACTAATGTTTTATCCAAAGTCCTGGTCTTAAGTGTCAGAACAAACATCTGCAAATCATGCTGAACATGATCAACACACTATTTTAGGAATAATAGTTTATTTTATTACAATGAGGGACTAAGGTAACTGAACTGGTCTACCATTATGGTCAGCAAGTGATTTTCATTCTATTTGTTTTCCTCGTAGAATTTAAATATTATGCCCATTCATCATCCAATGGCATTACGCTTAAGAACTTTATATTATTAGTAGGCTCTAAAAAATTTCCTGTACCCTCATGTAAAAATTACAGATTCATTTATCTGTTGGCTTTGCAAATATTCCCTCTGTCCCCCTCACCCCACACACACAGAGGCAAAGAATAAATAGCTATTAATATTTTTATTATGATGCACTTAAAAAACAATGAGGATATCTCAGCTGAGTCACTATAGATATGCAGGTTGACTATTGTCATTTAAGAGTCCTGCACCTCAACCTCCACATGCCTTAGAGCTGGCTCTAATACTGGAATAAATGCCCACAGAAGCAGTCATGAATGTTCAGTCCAATTTTGTATGAAAGCTGTCCAAACAGTCCTCTGAAAATGGAGTTACAAATAATTGAGTCTGAGCGTGATACATTAATTTTATGTCATCTAAGCCCAAATCTAAAATTAAAAAACAGTAATAATATTTGATAGGTGAGGTAGAATGTGAAGCCTGTATAGCTGGGGAAAATACTTAGAATTGAATGAGGTAGCTAAAAAATACAATTAAGTCTTTGCCACATCAGTATTCACATTTGTGCCATTAGCACCATGCAAATAGAATTAATTAGTGTTCAAGTCATTTAGTTACAAGTGGTGGCTAACCTCAGTGGTTTTGCAATTATAAGGATACATAGTGAACAATGAAGATAATGTAGCATCTTATAAAGAATTGAATAAAAGGGATAAAGAAAAGAGAAAGAAAGAATAGAGGGAGAAAGCAGGGGAAGAAGAGAGAAAAGCTTGCTGAGAAAATATTTTTCATTTTAGAGGGGGAAAAAACTTTTAATTATAATTAAATAACCACAGTGCTCATTTCACTACAATCACCCCCATAACTGTTAAACTTTTCAGTTAAACTCCAAACAAGTCCACCTTGGAATTTTCAGATAATCCTCTTGTAAAGGCAAATATTTCACATTAATTTCTTTAATAGATTACAGATTGACACCATTGGAAATGTGGTCTAAATTCTAAACTACTTCTAAAGAGAAAGTAAAAAATGTTCACTTCCTTAAATGCAAAATCTTCCTCAAGGATGTCTATTTTGAATCATATCCTATCCAGTCAGGTAAAAAGAGTCCAACTGCATTGTTTAAACTTGCTAAAGTCCGTAAGAAAGAAAACAGGTAACAACCAGGCCTCCCTAATCGAGCTACTTTAAAGATTAAATAAAGTGATGTGTGCAGATGCCTCCAATACAGGGACAGATTTTCTCAGTGAGTTAGTTGTTGCTGTCACAGTGATGAGGATTATCACCGTTATATCATCAAAAGTGTCTGGAAAGTTTTGCATCAAAAAGAGTGTTTCATAAAACTGTGTGACCTATAGAAAAATTCAGCTTTTGTGGCAAGGGTGCTTTATTATACAGTGTTTCTGTTTTTAAAGTAAGTATTTTAATGGTGGCCATGTGGTGAAACCAGTCATAATCAGTGTGTGTGTGTGTGTGTGTGGGGGGGGGTGATTCTGCCCCACAAGGGATATTGGTCAATGTCTGGAGACATGTGTGTTTGTCAGAAAGCAGTGTGTGGGTTCCCCAGAGCTGTGCTACTGGTAGTGGTGGACAGAGGCCAGGAATGCTGCCAAACCAGTCACAGTGCCCAGGACAGAGCCCCAAAGAGAGAACTATGGAGGCTAAAAGTTAGTAGTGACCATGCAATGAAGTCAGTGTATTCTAATAAACACATCGAAAAGAAATATTCAAGCCTTCACAAAAACAATTTTTTGAAATCTCCAATATATTTTCTTAATTTATATTTAACTGCAATTGGATTCAGACACAACTTATACAAATTCACTTGGTGAAATAGGACTGATGAGACCCACTCCCCCACAAAGCTCAGTTCATAATCACAGCTACATGCCCATATCCATGAATTTATCATTCTTTTCTTGCATAATCTCAGTTTATTTATACCTTTCGGGGAAATTCCTAAGAAGCACTAGCAATTTCTTATATTTGACGTTTTAATGTCTAGGATGTATATTTTTATCTTAATGGTTTCAGTAGGAGAAAGAATGCAATGTGAATACACCTTAGCCATATGGAGAAGACAATGAGGTTCAGTAATTAAAACTGAAAAGGTAAAGAACTATGCAGTAATTAGAACACCGATTAATCAGCTGATAATTTTATCTTGATTAATGCTGCTGGTTTCTCTTCTTATTGACCTAGGAAGGATAGGTTTAGACCAATTAAATATAAATTATTCTCCTTTTTAATACATTCTGGGCAGCTTCCAATATTCTAAGTCATACTACATTTAAGTACAATCGAAACACTCTTACTAAATGAAGATGTTCAACAAAAGATAGAATTAGGTTTATGTTCCAAACATGCTGATGCTTTTATCTAAGGCAAAATTACACACAACTGGTTTATTTCAATATTACCCAGGGAGTATTAAAATTAGAGTAAATTGCTATTTTTTAAAAAATCCTCTGATAACATTCAAATAGGTAAAAAAAAGAAAAAGAATAAAAAGCTAGATACCTCACTAATTTCACAAAATCTAACATGAGAAATTAAAAGAACTCAAGTTTAAAAGTATGTCTAGTTAACAGGAAAACAAAATCATTCTAGTATTAAGGAGATATACTCATTTTTAGCCAATCAGTTTTCTTTTGCATTTTTTTCCAGCTTTGTTGAGATATAATCAACAGTGTAAGTTTAAGGTGTGCAACATGATGATTTGATATATGTGTGCAATGAAAAATGATTAACACAACAAGGCTAGTGAAGACATTCATCACTTCACATGGTTACCAATTTCTGTGAATGGCGAGGACTTCTAAGATCTACTTTCTTAGCAACTTTCAAGGATAGAATAAAATACTGTTAACTATTGCCGCCGTGCTTTAAAACAGAGCATCAGAACTTACTCAGCTTATAATTAGAAGTGTTTACCCTTCAGTCACTTTCTAGTTCCCCTACTTCTGACAACCACCAATCTACTCTGCTTCTGTGAGTTCAGTTCTTTAGATGCCATATATAAGTGAGATTATACAGTATTTATCTTTCTCTATCTGGCTCATTTCACTTAGCATAATGCCCTAAGGTCCATTCATAATGTCACAAATGGCAGAATTTGTTTTTGTTTTTTAATGGCTGAAATACACACACACACACACACACACACACACACACACACACACTAATAAAAGGGTAATATACTAATTAGATAAGACATCTTCTGGACATCCTTCTGGACAAAGCCATGATGGCAGAGGCCAAGGCAGAATGGTTAGGGGCGATCAGGCTGGCAGGGGGAGCAGTTAGGGGGCAATTAGGCCAGCAGGGGGGCAGTTAGGGGCATCAGGTCGGCAGGCAGGTGAGTGGTTAGGAGCAAGAGATCCCAGATTGTGACAGGGATGTCCTGAATTGAAGGGGGTGTAGTCTGGGCTGAGGGATCCCCTACCCATGTACAAATTTTGTGCACTGGGCCTCTATTATATATATGTTTTAGTATATCTAAAAAATGTATACACTTACTTTGAGTAATTATAAAGGCAGTGCTTATTAAAATACATTTCACTTTCAATATTGAGCTATCAGCTATTGAAGTGTGTATACATTTATTTTGGGGGGCCACCCTGTATATGCCACATTCTCTTTATCCAATCATTCATTCACATTGACACTTAATTTGTTTCTACTGTAAATAATGCTGCAATGAACATAGGGGGATGGAAATCTCTTCCATATAGTGGGTTCATTTCCTTCAAATACATACCCAGAAGTGAACTGATGGATCATATGGTAGCTCTAGTTTGAAATTTTTGAGGATAGATCCATTTAAGAATAGTTATGAATCTCCTCACCTGCAACTAATACTCACCATTTATTATGTGTTTAATATGTGCTTAACATAACTAGTTTGTGTCATTTAATTCTCACTAATCTATGGAGTAGGTTCCCTTTTTCCCATTTACTATTAAAGAAATGAATCAATTTGCTTACAGGTACAAGGCTAAAATGGGGTTATTTTCAAGCTTCTAAGGGACACATAAAAGTAAGAGAAACCATCCACTCAGTGTCTACATGTCTCATAGGATAAAGCATATAAAATAATAGCAACTCTAACTATAGGTAACTATACTGACTTATTGTATCTAACCAGAACTAGATACCAAAGTCACCTTTTGAGAAAAACATTTTAAAAATTGTTTTCCTGCCACAGATAATTTTGATCTCCTTATAATAATATAAAGTGAAATATCCCCAAAAGAATCTGAAAATCAACTACATTTAATCAAAGTAGATATAACCCAAAACTGACTGGAGATGTTAAAGAGGTAGAACAACCATAATTCCTTTTATCACATCTAACAGGTCATAACTATATCCCATAATGTAAAATATATTTAAAAATATGCTGCCTGATCTTGGGTACATTATCATCTTATTGAGAAAATAGTTCTTAAGCCTCTGAACTAGCCACAGAACATTAAATGAAGGATAGTAAAACACCAGATTGAACACTAGTGCAACCTGTGGCTTGCAGGATCTTGTTCTTTTCTTCGAATGCACGATTCAATCTCATCTACCTAGAAATCCGTAATAGATCCGTTTGTGAGAAACTTTTCCTATTACTGAGGCACTTGCACAAAAGTTGATATTTAGATATACCTTATCACTAATTTTCAAACAGTCCAATGAGTTAGCATCTATTTTAGTCTTATTTAATAGTTGGGGATCAGCCTGGTGATCAATTGGTGTGAGTGTCCTCCCATATACCAAAGGGTTGCAGATTCCATTCCCAGTCAGGGCACATACCTAGGATGCAGGTTCAATCCCCAGTGAGGGTGATTATGGGAAGTGACCAATCAGTGTTTCTCACATTGATCTTTCTCTCCCTCTTAAATCATTTTTTTTCTCTCCCTCTCAAAATCAATAAAAACATATCTTCGACTGAGGATAAGAAAACAATAGTTGAGGACCGAGGCACATAAGGGTGAAAAAGTAGAAGGAAGAATATGTTGGAATTGAACTCCGGGATTCTGACTTCACTGCCTCAACTCTGATTTTTGGATGTTTGAACTCTGGAATTCAGCAACATAAATACCATAGGAAAAGAGAGGCACATTTATTTTATAGGTGTGTCTATGTTCAATAGGCACATTTTCCTGACTAGTGGTGGTTTAAACAATTACTAACTTTTTTTTTTTAATAATGCTTTGCTACCTATAAGTATATAAAAACAATCAGGTGACAGTGAGATTTCATATTCATTATTAATAATAGGAAAGTTGATACAAAAAAAGAAAGCTTGATATTTATATACACTGTATACAAATGATTTTTAAAATGATTTCTTGGATTCTTTCCCACTGAAGAGCCATTCACTCAATAAACCTTCAATATACTTATCCACCTGCCAATCTCTGTTCAAGTTCATATGTTTTATACTAATATTCACTCATTCACTCATTTGACAATGTCTTTTAGATGATATGATATGGCAAAGAATAAAATCATTTTTATGGAGTTTATATTCTAATTTCACAGAATAAAAGCTAAAATTAATAGTATAGTGGAAAATCAAGGGCATTTCACTTGTTAGTTCTTCATAGAAGTCAGGGAGTTGATGTTTTACTTAAAATATCTATATAGGATTTTAATTCAATATTTATTGAAAATTTAATTATAAAAGTTCTATCTAATATATGTACAACACTTGGTAATTAAGCAAATACTTAGTCTCTCACAGCATCCCTTATTTTCTCTCTCACAACATCCTCACAACACATTGTTGTCCCTGTATTACAAATGAAACTGTACCTCAAAGAAATTGAGTTATTTGCCTAAGAACATTATATTGCCTAAGTGCATCTAGGGCTCAAACTTTGAGCCATTATAGAAAACAAAACAAGTAAAATACTAAGCTGTAAACTTACACACACAAGATTATTCAATTAAAAAAATCAGCAAACAGTCCAGCTAACATGGCTCAGTGGTTGAGTGTTGATCTAT
The DNA here is from genome assembly GCF_964339955.1 of Pipistrellus hanaki. Lineage (NCBI taxonomy): Eukaryota > Metazoa > Chordata > Mammalia > Chiroptera > Vespertilionidae > Pipistrellus > Pipistrellus hanaki. Next base: position 28,839,412 of record NC_140514.1, read on the forward strand.
GAACCAAGAGGTCATGGTTAGATTCCTGGTCAGGACACATAACTAGGTTGTGAGCTTGATCCTCATTGGGGGGGTATGTATGAGGCAACCAATCAATATTCTTTCTCCTCATTGATGTTTCCATCTCTCTCTCCCTCTCTCTTCCTCCTGAAATCAATAAAAATATATTTCTAAATCAGCAAAGTTCATGTATTCCTCTGGTATTTACTTCTCTACTAGTGGGCCAGATGGAATATGTGGCCCTTTCTCTGGGCCTGGGTGGTTGAATAAACATTCAAATAAATATAGAAAGGACACATGTGGAGGCAAAGCACAATTACAACAATGCAAACCAAAACAAGAAGTGAAGCCACGAAAGTATCTGGTGTGTTTTAGGAATTATGACTGTTGAAAGCAACTCAAGCATAGGGCCAGCAAGGAAGATATGTTAAATGAAAGCTGAGACCCTATACTGAAGGATCTATTGGCACTGTGCAGTGAATAGATACTGAATTTCGTTGGCTTTGTGGAACCATTAAAGGTTTTAAATGGGAGAGGTGAATTTTGTATTCTGTGATTAATAGTGTAGGAAATGAACACTATCAGCAGAAGGAGGGATTGGCAAGGGAAAGCTCTGCACTTTGCTTATCTCCTCTCAGCCCCGTGGTGTGCATGTGAAGAACAGATAATAAGTCAATATGGCTGGAAGGCAGAGCAACTGGAAGACAAATTAGGAACAGGGGACTGGAAAGGTAGATTAGGTCAAGATTCTGCAGAGCCTTGATTGCTAATAATTTAACCTTTATTTTGTAGGCAGGCTTTATAGCACTTAAGATCAAATGTTATGCTATTTACCCATTTGGATTTCCCTCAGTACCTAGCATTAGGCATTAAATTATACATGTGGTCGATAAACATATGTGCATGTAAATGATTTTTATTAATTTACTAATAAATGTAGTTTTATTAATTATGTGTTAACATTAATTCAGCTTGTATAAGACTGAATTTAATGAAAACTAACAGCTACAGGGATTTCTGTGGAAACAAAGTATGCCTGTCTAGAAAAAACACATACTCATGATCTATAAACTGGGCAATAAAAATGACAGAATTTAAGATCAAAGGGATGTTGGACACTATAATTATAACCCATGAAACTCATAACTAGAACACAACAACAATAAAAGAATCCTAATTTTTTAAAATATTTGCACAGTTGAAAATACATATTAAGCACCTAATAAATAAAGAAATACTATGATATTTTATGGAACTTAATGGAAGGAAGTGTAAAGGAAAGGTTCAAGTTGCTGAATTCCGTGAAAATGCACACAGGAAGATCGCTCAATTAGCTATCCCAGACAGAGCACTTGTCAAATGAGCCAGGGAAAGAACTCCCACCAACAGACATGTGCAGTACTCCTTTCCTCCACGTTTTATATGTGCACCTGTACTTAGAGTCTAAATGTTGTTACATGCTGGCACAAAATAGCAATTGCTCATAAACACACATAATTTTCATCCATTCTAAACAAGACATTATGCCCATATGTATAAATTGTATAAGAGCTAATTAATATGACAGAAGCATATATGTATCAGGATTATCGAATCTTCTAACATTAACTAAGTAGATTTTTTTCTTTTGTTAAGTATACACTATCTCAACTACTGAACTCTGACTTTTTAATGCAAAAGCAATCACAGATTATATCTAAATGAATGAACATGGCTGTGTTGCAAGGAGGGAAGGAAGGAAGAAAAGAAGAAAGAAAAAAGAGAGGGTGGGAAGGTGGGAGGGAGGGAGGGAGGGAGGGAGGGAGGGAGGGAGGGAGGGAGGGAGGGAAGATAATGAAAGAAAGAGAAAGGGAAAAAGAAAGAAAGGAAGAAATCTATGCATTATCTAAGTAAGTAGTGGTAAACTCCCACTGGCACATTTAATTCTGTATGGAATACTGTCTTGAAAAATAAATATTAGGAACACTTCTCTGAAGTAGTAGAGACAGACATCTCCACACTGTGCAGCAACTGCCTAGCAAAACAAAGGCACTGAAAGAATATATCCATCTTCCCTCTGAGAACTCACATTCCAAGAAACTATCCAGTAATCTCTCATCAGTGGTAAAGTTTGCACTGGGACCTATATGTCATCAGATATATTGTATAATTTTTTTCAAAGAAAGGAACATACACTGTGATCTTAGAAAAAGTGTGTGAATTATGTTACTTGGAACTGACTATACCGTATGCCCTTGAACTGGGAAACACTTAAGTGATTCTCAGATGGCAAAATCGAGATTAAAAAGGTTACTTACTTGAAAATTACCATTCTGGTGCTCCACAAAAGAGAATCTTATAAATTTAGTACTAAGTATCTTTGAAAGGGGTAAGGCATTCCATGGAGCATCTTTTAACAGTTTAATCTTTAACCTAGCTTGAGCCTTTCAAAATTATAATTGTAAATTATAAAGTATAAGAAAAGGTTCAAAGTTTAAAAAATAGTTTTTTTCTTTAATATAAAAGACCATAGATAATGGCAATAGTTCAATTTTATGGATAGCCAAAAAAATCCAAACCTCAAAAAAAATTTCCAGAAGGATTATGTTATCTTTGTAACTAATATTCTAGTAGAAAAAAATGTTTGAAGTATTGGTTAGGAACATCTGTTCTCTTTAGACATGGTGGTTATATTTTGTCTGGACTCTATGTGACATTGGATAGTTTGAAGAAAGAAAAATATTAGCCACTATTCTTTTAAAAAAAAAAAAATATATATATATATATATATATATATATATATATATATATATATATACACACACACACACACACACACACACACACACACAGTGGTGCCTCACACAACGAACTTAATTCGTTCCAGGAGCAAGCTTGTTATGCAAAAAGTTTGTTATGTGAAACACGTTTTCCCATAACAATACATGTTAAAAAAAATAATTCGTTCTGTAGCATAAAATATGCTAAGATGACATAAAAAAAATATGCTAAGATGACATATTTTTATTTAGATACATCTAAAAACATAATTTTTTTTTAAAAAAAACACACATTTTTTTAATTTTAAGACAAAGTAGAGTCTACCGAATCTTGCACATCTTCATCCATTTTCTGCTTTTTGGCCGATGGTTTCATGAAAAACCTGTCCAAAGTTCGCTGTGCGAGGCGTTCGTTATGCGAGGCACCACTGTATATATATTATTCTTGGTTTCAGAGAGGAAGAGATAGGGAGAGAGAGACAGAAACATCAATGATGAGGGAGAATAATTAATTGCCTGCCTCCTGCAAGCCCCCCACAGGGGATTGATCATGGAACCCGGGCATGAGCCTTGACTGGGAATCCAACCATGATCTCCTGTTTCATAGGTCAATGCTCAACCTCTGAGCCACATCTGCCAGGCTGAGCCACTATTCTAATCTATACTAATAAAAGAGAAAGGTGCAGATTGACTGTACCTCCGTGACACTCACCAGCCAATCAGGAGTGAGCATGCAAATTAACCCAGCTAATATGGTGAGTTGACTTGCATGTGCAGGTGCAGAGTGAAAACTGAAGGCTCAGGCCCAAGCAAAGTCTGAAGAGTGAAGATTAAAGACTGAAGGCGACTGAAGACCAAAGACTGAAGAGGCTTGGCTTCTCCACTGCAGTCTGAGTGAAGGCCTGGATCCTGGGTGCTGGAGGAAAACCAGAGCCGCAGCCAGGGGAAGGAAGGCCTATTGCACAAATTTTCTTGCAATGGGCCTTTAGTGCAATAATATTTAAATATAGTTCAACATTTTATATCAAATATATAGCTGTATCTGAGTCCCCAAACTGGAAAGAAGTGAGGTCAAGCTTTTTGGTGAAATCTGAGTTAGCAACTACACACTACCCTACACCATGTTGCCCAGCTCTCCAAACAGCAATCTTGGCAGTGCCTAGATAAAAAAATGTACTATAATTTTAATATTTCATGCAAATTAATTTATTTCTGGGAACTAGAGATATAAATATAAGATTTCTCAAATGTTGATACTGAAAATTGGGACTGTACCAGTAAAATGATTTCACTTGGAGGCTTGATAGAAATGCACACTCTCAGGTCCCAGATAATATCTATGAATTAAAATCTGCATTTCTGAAAAGGATCTGGGAGATTAAAATGCACTGACTTTAATGCTAGAGCATTGATACACTTTTTAAAATGAAAACACATTCAAGAGTGGAAAAGATTGTGCAGTTTAGAAAAAGCAAATCCAGACATTTTGGTATGCTTTATGCCTCCACACCAGCCTATTAATTATTACAACTTTACATTGTGAGCTCTCCAATAATGGAGTCACCTTTGGTGATACTGCTCTTTAAGAAATGTATATTTGGTCTTCTCTTTTTTGACACAGAGCTCCTAAAACTTTGGGATTTCTTGAGTGAAGAAAGGTGTCTATTGTTATGTTAAGGAGACTTTTAAAATGCTGATAATCACTTAATGATGGGAGCTGGCCACTAGACAAAACAATCATGTAATTAGAGGATTGGAACTTTTAGTCCCATGCCTTGACCTCCAGGCAGGGGAGAGGGCTGAGGTTGAAACAGTTGCCAATGGCTGATGATTTAATCAATCATGCATATATAATGAAGCCTCCCACAGCACAGGTCTAGAGAGCTTCCAGTGGTGAACACTTGGAGATTTTCAATTTTCAGAGAGAGGCATGGCTGGAAAGGGCATGGAATCTCTGAGCCCTTTCTCATACCTCGTCATAAGCATCTCTTCCATTTGGCTGTTTCTGAGTTATATCCTTTTACAATTAAAAGGTGATCTAGTGGTATAATGTTTCTATGAGTTTGGTGGGCCATTTTAACCAAGAAAGATGTTTTGGGAACCTCAAATCTATATAACAAGTTGGTCAGAAGTAGTAAAGGTAATAACAACCTGGACTTGCAATTGGTATCTTAAATTGGTCAGAATTGTTAGAACCTCAAAAATTGGTAGTGGGTTGGTTAGAAGCATAGATAGCAGTCTGGACTTGCTACTGGCATCTGAAAAGGGGAATTGGTACGGGAAGTTTTGTAGGACTGATACCTCAACCTATGGAATCTGACACTATCCTGGTAGATAAGGTCAGAACTGGGTTGAATTTTTAGGCCTTCTTCTGCTGTCTGAGAATTGTGTGGGAAGACTCCCACACATTGGTATTGGGTTTTGGAACCCATATAAGACCTTTCAGTCCATAGCAATTACCATATGCTTTTAATTTCCTTATTTTAGTAGCTGTTGCATAGCTTCCTTTTCTTCCTTCAGCTCTTGATATTTTTTAATTTATTCATTTTGTTCTGCTAAAATCAAAACAGTACCTTCTTAATACCCTCAAAAACACATTTCCTCCCCAAACAAAAACTCATATGAGTTGGTAAGATAGTATACTGATCATATATCCAAATAATCCAATCTCTAGACTCAAGAACATTAATGTTAGTAATAACTTCCATAGGATCTTAATATAATTCAATCCTTCCAAAGAGCCCAATCATTAGTACTAAGAAGGAAGTCACTGGGAAATCATATTAACAATATAATCCTTCAACGAAATTCAATTTAATTAAAAACCAGGTGGTCCTTCATTTTTTCTCTAAGGTTCTATGCTAAAAAAAAAAGAAAAATCCAATTAATCTTTTTTCCATAATGATTCAACTATAAATCAGGAAGAAAATGAAAGAGATGAATCAAAATATTCTTTCATTTTAGTTAATACAAATCTGGGGTCTGGTAGAGGTTCATAATTATGACACTGAAAGTAAAAAACTACATGAGAAAAAAGTTGATCGATTTAGCTAATTAAAAAAATATATTTCTATATATCAAAAAACCTAAATAATTAAAGGTATTAATTATTCTAAAGTAGATGTGCAGTGTATGAAATTGTGTACTTGGGGGGGGGGGAGGGGTATTTCCTGAAATATTTCAATATAAAAAAAATCCAATCTTTCAAAATTAACTTTTTGAAAATAATCTGATGTCTTCGATATTTTTCAGCATGGCACCTGAAAAACTTTTAACAACCTAAATGCCAAGTAAGAGAAGTTGATTAAATAAACCATGGTACATCTACACACTATAATTATTGAAAAATTGAATAAATGCTCGGCGCCATTAGCAGGTGCCCGTGGTAAAGGACAAAGGTAAAGTTATCCAGAGTAGAAAACAAGAAATAAATAAGCAAAAATATAATATGACAAATATCTGTATTTAATAAAAAAGGTCAATTAAGATTCGCTCATATATTTTCCTTAAAATAAGAGATAATCTCAAATTAAATTTGAAATTCCTCTTTCCAAAAATCATCAAATAGACTAGAGCATATGTTAAAATTACCACAGAAACATTAATATTTAAAGTAGATGATACCGTAGTGCTCTGGTTTACAAGAATTACATTTAAAAAGCACAGTGGATTAAAATAGTTAACCAATTTTCTGGATCACACACTATTAAGAATAACTCTCCTGATCAGGCAATGTGATTGGGGGAGGGAGAAGGCAGGAATGCCCTCCTTCTGTGTAGCATGAATGAGGGCAATAGCTGTTAAGAGGAGGCCTTAATTCCCTTGAATTCAACCTCACTAAACAACAGATGTGAGGGTTCCTATGATGCAAACTGCCAGGGAGGGATTTAAGCTAGACTAAGAAGACATCCTTTATAATAGTAAGGAACAACAATTCTTTGGAGATTTGCGGGCAAACAGATACAGAGAATTAATCCTGGTTGCTGAGATTTTAACAACCCCCCCCCAAAAAAAAAAATTCCATAGTATATGTTCCCTAGAAAAAAATAAATCCAGTATGAAGATGTACACATTAATATTTATTAGATATATTTAATGATGACCTAAAAACAGGTAGTAGAAATAATTTCAATCAACTTCAACCCAAAAGATCTGCAGGAATAAATGAATCTCATATTTGGGAAGTGTTTAAGTTAGTATTTAAACCAACTAGTTGATCCACAAAACCCAGATCTTTGCAGAATATAGAATATTGATTAACTTAGAAAGGACCACTCCATTTTCATACCAAAACTTTTAAAAGAAAATCTTTGTAAAGTGTATTTCTTTATCTTCAATCTTAATAATTGTAGAATATTAAGCATGCCTGCTATTACTACATTGAATTTTATAAAATCATAATTTTCAATTGCTTCTGATAGCTTTTTTTATATTCATTTTTTTCCTTCTTATGTTAAAAAAAAAGATTCTGGTCTCTCATGCTTTCCTAAGGTAAAATTTAATAGTCTGAATTAATATTAACTGAATATAAAGGTAGAAAAAATGAGATTGATTTATAAAACTATAAAAGATAATAAAAAATATCCACAACTCTCTAGTTTCATTATTCAATCTATTATATGCAAAACCCTCAAAGCCTAGCCTACATTCACTAAAATATCAGAATTAAAATCAAAGGTACAAATTGTGTATTTTTTTTTTTAGAAAATGTGACATGAAAAAAATATCTCCCATTCAACAGAAACCCTTCAATGAACTAAAAGTGAATTCCCAAGCAGTTGAATTAATTCATGATTTCAAAAACAACTACATTTCACTTTGTGATGCCATATTGTTTACTTATAAACTGAGAAAACTAAAAAGTTTCTGAGGCAATCTGATTTATCTGAAAAGACAGAACTCAACAAAATGACTCATGAGGGAATGAGTACACATTAGCCAAAGTTTAAAGAGCATCTTAAAACCGTTTTTTCTGAAATAGACAGCATTCAGTTATGATTGTTAAATATCTTACTTAACCAAGTAATTATTCTGAATGAGTAACTGAGCCTTAGTGAGAAAATCAGTTCCAGCATATATTGAAATGGAATGCTCTTAGATGGAAAAGAACAGGGTGACAGAGATGACGATGATTCGCATTTACACTGGATTTTAAAGGAGGAATTTAACAAAGTGACTATGTTTCTTTTTCAACATCCAGAGAACAAAGCCAGAGATCTGAGAACAGTTAGTGCTATCTTGTAAAAAAGAGAGAGAGGTTAAAAAATCGCCAATTCTGACAAACATAAGTAGGTTCTGGATTAAATAAAAGTGGTTTTGAATGGGCAATGGTACACTGTTCTCTAAGCTGTCTAATGAGGCAAAGAAAAACAAAGCCATTCTAGGAAATGATGGGGATGAGTTGTACTGTGATCCTTCAATTGTTGGAGGCATTGAAAATTTATATAATGAACTAGTTGCTAAAAATTAGGTTGCCATTATTTTTGAAATATTAAATTTTACTTGTAATTTCCATGATAGTAAATGGACACCAATATAATCCAGGGTCCTAAGTCAGATATAACCTTTTAAAAATATTATATTCCTAGTTCTCAGAAAATAACACCAAAAATCAACTACTAATATGCTCACTCAAGATTCTGGTCTACTTATAAGTTCATATTCAGATTTTAGTTCCTTTTATTGAACACTAAAAGAAACAATAAGTAAAAATATGTTTACAGCTTTCAAAAGAATATATTTTAAAAATATAACATGAAAAATTAAAAGCAGAATACAATACAGTAGATAAACTAGTGATTATAAAGTTGGTAAAAACAAAAGTGAATTATTGCAATGGAAAAAATATTGTAAAAAATATATCTATATTCACTACAATGGCTAAAACTAAAAAGATCAACAACCAAGTGTTGGTGAGGATGAAGCATAACTGAAATGCTCATACATTGCTGGTGGGGATGCAAAATACTACAGCCATTCTGGAAAAAACAGTTTAATAGTTTTTCTAATAAAATTCAACATATATGTATCATGTGACTATGCAATCCCACTTCTAGATATTTATACATGAGAAAGTAAAACTTAGGTTCTCACACACACACATACAAAAACAAAACAAAACAAAAAACCTGCATACAAATGGATTTTATTCCTAATCACCAAGAACTGGAAAGAACCAAATAGGTCAGCAAAAGGTAAAAGGAAACAAAACTGTGGTATATATTGTAGAATACTGCTCAGCAATAACACACAAAAAAATCTACTGATTAATGCAACAACATGAATGAAATTTAAAAGCACTTTGCTAAGTGAAAGAAGCTAGACAGAAATTTATACATTATATAATCTTATTGATACAAAGTTCTGGAAAAGGCAAAACTACAATAAAATAAAGATCATTAGTGGCCAGAGGCCAGGGGATATATTGACTTCAAAAGAGTAAGAGAAATAATTTTGGGAGTGATGAAAATGTTCAACATCATGATTGTAAATGTTCAGAATCATGATTGTGGTGGTGGTGATATGGCTACATAAATTTGTCAGAACTCACTGAATTATGTATTCAAAAGTGGCAAATTCCACTGAATATAAATATTACCTCAATAAAGCTGATTTTTAAAATTGTTACAAAATAAAAATAAAGAACTTTTGGTATAAAATTTCCAACGTGTATTTGAAAACAGGAAAATTAATGAAACATTTACAGAAAGAAAAGAAAAATCAACCATGTGAGGTAACAAATCTCATACCTATTAATAAATCAAATTAAAAAAAACATATATGATATTGTGGATGGATGGCTAAATAACACATACCTAGCATTATAATGGAGATATTGTTATGAAGAATGTAAAAATCGGGTCATGGTGCTGTGTAATGGAAATTATTGTTTTCAGCTTGGATTTTCGACCACAGGAAACAAGTTATAATCTTCATGATGGCAGGACGGGAGAGAATGCTATTAGAGGCAGAGTAAGTAGATATAGGACAGAACACTCAAATTAGAGAGAAAGACAGATATAGAGCCAAGAAAAATAAATCTTTATTTTGGTTAACAGTCTATTATTTTGTGGAGCTTACTGAAAGTAGCACAAGTGTGTGGAAATTCATTAAAAAGTTACCTGAAATTCATTTTAATTAAATAAAATTAAAAACAAAAATAAAAAACTATGTGGAAAAAAATCACAATAAAGATTCTGGAGATTAGAAGCAACCTTTTAGCATAAACTAGAAAGGAACAATAGTGATGTGGAACATGCAGCCTGATTGAAGAAACTTTCCCAGAAGTTTCTAACTGAAACTGAAGACATGCCACTTCTCAACATTTATTTTTTTTCCTTTGGATATGCTCACACTAACATATAATAAATGCCTGTAGTTCTCATTTAAGCATGTGTTCAATTATTCTCAAGCAATTCTATTGTCATCAAATGTACTGAACTGTATAGGCTATATTATGATGACAAGCAGAATTTTTTAAAATTTTTTTCTCTAAGCTTAAAAAATGTGTAATATGGCTCACGTGAGCATTGCAGAAATTGAAGGATGAGAAAGAAATAAAATGCTCAAGAAGATTTTATACATATAAGCCAATATACATACATACATACATATAAGAACATGGGCGCCTTGAGCCCGTGTGTATGAGTGTAATGTGCTCACTCCTTTAATTTGGAAAAAAAATTTTTTAACAAAGTGCTGAAAACAGTATATGAGTTAAATATGCAGATCCACTAATTTTGTATATTTCTCATGCTGAGACAGGCTTATCCTTTCTTAAATGGAGGGGGAGGCTCTTCAGTTACTTTTTAAAGCCCTTCCCAGATTACAGTTTCTCTTCGGCCATTTCAAAAGAGTCCCACTCTGCACCTGTGCAAATCAATACTAACTCATGGTGGAACGTCGAAAGCAAAGAATCTACTCTGTGCCTGCATGAAGAACCCAACATATATATATATATATATATGTTTACCAAACCTTGGGAGCAGTTCGGGGAGCTATAGTCTTCATTAGTGTGAGCTTCCTTGATTCATCAAGCTCCTTTTCCTCCCTTTACCTCTATCTTCTTTTCAGTAAACATCTTTTGAATATGTTTTGCCTCCTCTCTTGATTTTCGGTCTTGGGATATAGGATGGGGGGTAATAACCCCTTTGCCAGAGACAAGTTTTTAATGCCTTTATGACTTATAAAATGACTTTTATAATAGATTATGAGTACATTAGTCTGATAGCTGTGAGAATTCAGTTCTTAATGAATAGTGTCAATATCGCTCGTGTAAGTTTGAAACACAAATTTGGTAAAATACTAGCATGTAAAATAAGTGGTTAGCTGATAGAATGGGAAAGACCTGCTTTCAAAAGAATACAACAGAAGGAGCTAGTAATGCAAAGTTGTAGTTGAAAAATGCATCTATACGATCAAGGGAAAATGTTTAGCAAATTTATTTCTATTCCCACTAAATAAAAAAGTTGAACTAATGAAGGGAAATACTTAAAAATGATTATTTGCAAGAAAACAGAGTCCATGATCATCTGCTCTACGAAGAAATGGGAAATATCTGCATCATTCAAAAGGTGTGCAAGGCATATGTCATTATTAGTGGAATAGGCAATACACACATTTAAAATTATTTATTAGAATAAAACCCAGTTCTGCTTAGATTAAAAGGCATTGATTCAATTTTCAATGATATGGGTTTAATAAAGTATAGCTTTTTCTGTGAGCTAGAGGAATTGTAGATCTTTGCTAAAATGAATGAAATAATGAACCAAATACCTCAATCCTGGATAGGTAATCAAAATGTGTCTGAGGTATTTATAGAATTTGTGCTCTACCTAAAAAAAAAAAAGGAGTGGTGGACATGTACGCAAAAGAGTTTCAACTCCTGACAAATAGCCAACATCAAGGAACAATTACTTAATTTTCAAGAGATTAATCATGAGTAGAATGCAACATCCTACTTCCAAAGAAAAGAGCTGATGGCAGACCCCTCAAAGTACCTTTCTAACCGAAACCATCTAACAGAGGACCGCCGTAGACAACAGCAGAACATGTCTTATTTCACCAACTCTGTGTCCTCCAAGTGCACAATGTTGGTCCAGGCTAGGGATTGAGGACAACTTGACTTTCACCCAAACCCAAGTGCTTCTCATCCAGTTCATTTTTAACTTGAAAACTCATGGTTATTTCCAAACTTTTCTCTGACTTTTGCATTTACACATCTAGGGCTCCTCCAAAACAAGATGTTCCCCAAACAACACCCTACAGACTGCAAGATAGCCATGTGCTTTCCTTCCTTTACCAACAGCGGCAATGCTCATTCCCTGAAGGGATTCAAAGTAGATGCTCTCCATACAAAGCTCCATCCTGTTTTTATAGCATTGTCCAAAGGGATGGTGATCATTGTGTCACAATGACATCCATCTTTCTCTCTCTAGCTCTTACAGAAATGAGAGGGGAAATAAGAGGAAGAAATCAAAAAATGCTTTGCCCCTGGAAAACTTGCAGATTTAATTCCTACACTGATGCATCCTCAACTACTGTCTACTCACACACATTTGTTCTACCCTCTACCTAACCTCCTCCATCTTGCAAATGCAATGGCGGGCATACCCGGCCTTCTTCTAAAAGCAACAAGGAGATGGCCTTTTTTTCTTCTTCTTCTTCTTCCCAAAAAGATTCTGTTCTTGTTCTGTTGGCCACAGTCGCACTTTTCACAGTTGGGCTTATTCTCCACATTGTTGTATCCAGTCAAAGCCACTCAAGAATCCCTATGGTCCCAGCAGCACTAAAAAAAACACACATAACAGCCTCCTTACAATCAATGGCTGTGAATCACAGCATTCCTCGGCTGACATAAGTAGTTAAAATAGTTGGGGGTGGGGGGGTGGGGAGTTGAATAAAACTTTTATTTTAAAAAAAAGTTCAAGAAAAAAAAAATAATGAAAAGGGGGTTGAAAAGGACTCCCCTACCGGTCTAACAATATTAAAGTCTGTCTCAAATTTACAAACGTCCTCAGCCACATCAAATGCCGCAGCTTCAAACGCGCGCGCCAGCTTCAAGCCCGACAGCTTCAAATGCCGGGGCTTCAAACGCGCGCGCCAGCTTCAAACGCGCAGCATCAATCAGTCTCGGGTACCATCTTGCACCCGCTCCATGGAGCACAACCTCAGGGCCCTCCGGCGGCCCCGTCCCAGAGGCCACACAGAGGCTTTGTTGGGCGGAAGAAAAAAAAATATATGGGAAGGAGAAGAAAAAAGGAGACATGTAATTTGCAGTCGGTAAATTAGCCCGTCGAGGGAGCTCCCCTGGCCCCATCATCTCCCAGTAATTGGAAGCGCTGTCATTGAAAAACGTAGCCCCCCATCCTTTGTGAGAAAGAGCCTCCGGGGGTCGAAGGGAGCGTGTCTTCCTCCATGCCCATCTCTGCATGCCTATCGCATGCAATTCCACTTAAGACACCCCCTTGACCATGTGTTTTGTGATTGCAACAACAATAAAAGAAGGAGATGATGAGTCTTGGCTATGCATGTTCTCCAAAACCTGCCTAGAAATTAAAAGGGACTCGTTGTCTCCGCGTGCTGTGAAGGTGACTTCAACGGAATCGAGACCATAATAAGAATCAAGTTCCAACAATTAGGATTGTCATGGCAATAATCTGCCCCCCCTTCACGGGCGTTTGCGGTTTAGAAAGCTACGTGCTTTCTTTCAACCTTGACGACGAGATACTCTTGTGGCTATCATTTCTCTCTCGCTGTCTAGAAGTGCTTTAATAGGCACGCTGCAATGGGCCTTCAGACAAAGGGATAAAACCGGAAAACGACATGATATAATGGCAGAGAGCCTTTTCAATAAAACGCGAGAGGAACGAAATTCCAAATTTCTGTGCGGGGAAAAAAAAATATCGAGAAGGTACACTCGATAAAACATATCCGTGTGCAGTTGAAGGTGAAAATCTATCTGCTCTCTTGAGACACATTTTGAAAGGGAACAATAATTTACGATTATAGAATTCTTAAATATTTAAAAATTTTAAATGTATGTAAAATTGAAATGGTTTCTGAAGGTGTCTTACCGTGGAAGCGAAGTGATTCCCATCTTAGAGTAGACACAGACCGTGAATGGGAAGAAAGGTCAAAATGTGCAGCTTAATAAAAAAAATTTAACACGTAGCTTTTTTTTTTATTGAGGAAAAATCTACGAGGTGTTAAGAAAAACATATCTACTTCATTGACATTAAACGGCATGCATGTATGTTATTACTGTTTCTCTGGGATATACCTGCTTGTTTGGGGGGTTATGATTACATTCCCTATACTCTGCAATTTAAAAATACGTAACAAAATTTGAGAATAAAAAAAAAATGTTTTAATATAAGCTACAACAGATACAAAATCAACAACTGTAAAGGCAAATCATATATATGTGGGAAATCATTTGCCTGAAGGTGTGGGACAGAACTCAATTTCAAGCATACAATAATTACATCTAGCCAAGATTCCATTGCAGGAGTAAAAAGTAGCTGAATTTTATCAGAATTTGCCTTCGTGCACAACAATCTTTTCACTGCTTCTTGTATTTCCTATAATAGAAAATACCTCACTTTTCTGATGTACCTGATAGACAGGTCCCTGATTTCCATATCTCATTTCAGGATAAACCATTAATATGGAGATATTTCCTTCCTCTCCCTCAAAAAAATCCTGAGATAAGGATTGGGGTTGAATTCACTAATTAAATTATAGAAGACAGTAGTATTTTCCAAAATTGCCAAACTAAAGAACCCTTAATATACTTCTAAATAAAACAGAAAGGATATGCTTCAGACCAAAGAGCAGGGGGAAAATGTTTGATTAAAAAAATGGAATGCTTTAATTGGTAGGGTTATAGCTCATGAATACATAATATTAGACCAATTTTTCTTCCTTCAGATTATTACGAATCTTAGCCTTTGAAATCTAGTGCGGCCATATAATTTATCATCCAAAACTGTACCTTTTGAGGGCATAAGGGGGCACTAGCGACAATTACTCCTGGCCTGGGCAAACCCAGCTGAATGGTTGTCTTATATGAGGACAATGTGAAGTAGCTGTTTTCTAAGAGGACGTATGGATAAGTCTGGACATATTTTTAAAAATTTAGCTATTTTAAGGCTACTCTGAAAAAGAAGACCTGGAGCCAATTTAATAAAAATTAGATTCTGAAGGTAGAAGGTAAGGACTTGAGCCTAACAGATCTATGGGAGATGCTAGGCTTCATGTATATCTAAACATTTTTCAACATCTGTCATCTCCACCGTAATCAACTACCAAAGATAAACATTCAGATATAATATGTGGCTTTATAACTTCTTACCCATAAAACAAGAATTACACTGTCTTATACTGATACTTCTTTCTTTGTGTGTTTCAGCTGTCAGTGAGACATTTATATATGTCTTTAAGTTTATATTTTATTTATATATTTAATATCATATATATATATATATCACACATACACACACACACACACACACACACACACACTTTAAGCTAGCTGATAGGAATATATTTTGTTATCAATTACTCATGAGTTGAAACAGGCTTTTGGGCTTAACCATTTCAAAACATCTGTTAAATGCAAGTACAAAATGGAGATTGCTTAACAAACTATGCAGTAAGATAGCTACAATTTTGTTTTCCCTTTTGAAGGGAAAATAAAATAAATTTTCCATCAGTCACAATGAGAGCTGGAGGGACTGATTATTCAAAATACAGTAGCACCGACAGTTCTCCAAATTTCCCCCAAGATATAGCATTTGTGCTGAGTATTCAATAATTTCCTCAAGCTGTACACCTGAAAAATATATGTCTCAAGTCTCGTGTTCATAATCTGGTAGTCAACCACATGTGCTCATAGCCCATATCTTTAAAACAATGATTCTCTTGGGTATGCAAATGTACTGGGCTTGCAACATGTTTATTCAAAAGAGTAGGAAGAATGATTCTTACGTGAGCATCTGCAGATTTCCATTGGAAATCTGCTTACAATACATTTCCCCACACATTTATTTAAAAAAAAATTAATGTCAATTACACATTTTTTAAGGTTTTATCAAGAATTAACAAAACTTAATTTGTTAACAATTTTTAATTGAAAAAAAATACATGACAGAAATGAAGTTAAAGTATGTATGTCAGGACCTACTACTGGTTTATTGTTTATATTTTAGCTTGACCTTGACACAAAAATCCAAACATCCTGGTGTTTCTAACCCACCAAACTCTTCACCATAAACTAGCCACTTGCTATCCCACTGCTGATGCTGGCTTTTCCATCATATAGCCAGCTATTTTCTCTTTTCATTATCAACCTGAACATATAAATTTTAAAATGTTAAAATAACTTTTAAAATAACTCAAAAAATCCATCATCATAGTAAAATACGTTAATATACATATATAGGAAATGGATACATAAAGCACATAACAAAGAAGTAAATATATATTTTAAAAAGATGAGGATATTAAATGCTACAAGTACACGCAAAAACATAAATGTTTATTGATTTGGTTTTATGGGCATATAATTAAAAATGATATACACAAGCAACACTGTACCCAAAAAAGAATAAAACACTCATTTGTCTCAAAGGAATATGTACCTATATTAACCATGCATTATGACCACAACATAAAAATTCAATAAATTTCCTGCAGTATATATCACAAGGCCGTATTTTCTTTTCCCAATACCTTAAAAACAAAAAGATATGACATTTCTATTTCCCATAATGATGACTTTATTTAGACCAAATCTCCCAATGATAAAATGCTGGGTAAAATATTTTAAAATCCTTTAAAAATTATTTGAAAGTTAATAAAGAAGTACACATACAAGCCTAAGGATAGGGGAGAACAAAAGACAGGACTATAAACTGGACACATGAGGTTATATGCCCATTTTGCCAAAATGTGGTCTGGGCAGAGATAGGAGCAAGTCAAGGCCTAAAACCTCCCCAAAGCAGGGAGATGGGGGGAGAGACTCTCCCTCTCATTAATTTGGGACCAAAGGGTATTGCACCTAATGTAAAACTGATTTATAAGACTGTTTTGTAGGTACCGGAGGAAAGATGCAGACAAAAAGAAACGCTGGAAAAAGCTCTTTGAATAGATGTTGCCCAGGGCCAACCTTCCAGCAGATCTGCTCTCCAGAGATTTCTGAGAACTTCAAGTTT
This sequence comes from Pipistrellus hanaki, assembly GCF_964339955.1. Lineage (NCBI taxonomy): Eukaryota > Metazoa > Chordata > Mammalia > Chiroptera > Vespertilionidae > Pipistrellus > Pipistrellus hanaki. The sequence continues at coordinate 28,856,387 of NC_140514.1, forward strand.
TATGTTAGGTTAAGGATGCCTCTTACTGGGCTCACCCGTATGCACTACTGAGAAGCACATGTAAATATGGTGGAAAGTGCCTTCATCCTGGGCTCAAAATATATACTTTTTCAAATGCAATTGCAGTGTGCAGGCAAAAGTAACAAAACATAGAAAGAAATAGGGTACTACAAGCAAGAATCAACAGAAAAAGCAGATAGTATAATAGAAACAGACATGCATCAGATATTGAAATTATCAGATACAGTTTGTGAAGCAACTACACTTATTATGTTTTAAAAAATAAAAGACACACTTGGAAATAGTTGTAGGGAAGAGTAAACTATAATATGTAAAACAGTGAGTCACAGTTAATCTACCAACAGCAGATGACATTGTTTCAGACCAATTCTCTCAGTGGAAACAAATGTACCATATGATATATATATATCATATCTGTTTGAAGACACTAGAGAGATACCAGGATAAGTGAGAGAAAAAGCAAAATAAATAAATAAATAAATAAATAAATAAATAAATAAATAAAACAGCTCTATAAGGATAAATTTAAAAATCACATGATTTAAACAAAAACATATCAGTTACTCTAATAAATATTAATGTGCTGCATAATTCAGCTAAAAGATTTAAAAAAATCAAAGTGGATTTACAACTAAGTACATAAAAATTGTATTAACTTGTTAAATTAAATACATATAAAAACCTATTCACAAGTGTTGTAAAAGGATAATAAAAATGTAGTATGAAAAAAAACCTATAGCTATATTAATATGGAAAAACATAGACTTGAAGGCAAAATGTATTTATATAGATGAAAGTTACATCATAAATAAAAGCTGAAATTCAATAAAAAAAAATTTAAATCACTATTTAACATTGTTTCAAAATACATAAATAAAATACTGAAGATTTAAAAAATAAAATTAATAAATTTCAGTTACTGGATATATAGACAGGAAATTGAGATTACACATTCCTTTAAGGACACAGAAATTTATAAAAATCAACCATGTACTAAGTATTTACTAGAAGCTCACAGAATGTTTTCCAATATTTTAAATTATAAGAGTATTTTTCCTCTAAATAAAATGTAGTTGTGCTTGAAAATAACAGAGTATTACATGTGTTTGTATATCAAGAAATATACTTCTAGCCAAAACTGGTTTGGCTCAATGGATAGAGCATCGGCTTGGGGACTGAAAGGTCCCGGGTTCGATTCCGGTCAAGGGCATGTACCTTGGTTGCAGGCATATCCTTAGTAGGGGGCATGCAAGAGGCAGCCGATTGATGACTCTCTCTCATCGATGTTTCTAACTATCTCTCTCCCTTCCTCTCTGTACAAAATCAATAAAATATATTTTTTAAAAAAAGAAATATACTTCTAAATAACTATGGATCAAATAATCAAACACAAAAGAAAAACTAGAAAATAATTTAAACTGAATAATAAAACACTACATAGAAAATTCTAAGGGATGTAGCCAAAGCAATACCTAGAGTTCTGTTTATAATCTTGAATGCTCATATTAGTAAAATAAAAATGCTAAAAATTATTAAGAATGGGTTCATCTCAAGAAGATAATAAGAAACAACAGATTAAAAGAAAGTTGAAGAAAGATAATATCAGACTAATAGCAAATATTGAGAGGATTAACAAAGGCAAATGTGTTTCTTTGAAAAGAATAAAAATGTGATAATCCTCTGGTACAAATGGAAAAGAGAGAAAGAATAATAAAGTGATATTAGGAATGAAAAAGGAATTTAAGACCTAAAAGACATTTAAAGATAAGCTTTGGCCATAGAAAATCATAAAAATAAAATTAAAAAACAAAGTTTTCAGGCACTGGTAACAAAGACCCAGAACTGCAATCCTTCAAAGAAGGGCAGTGCTCAAGTGAGCCCCATATTAACCCTGGTTTCGTCCCTGGGCATATTATCTTATGTTATTCAGGGAGTGGTATACAACCACTCTCAAGAGCAGAGGAAAGATAGCTGCTAAGCTGCTAGCTGAATTTTGGAAAGCAGAAAACTAGAAAGAAGAAATCAGGAGCTTAAAAAAAAAGTCATTAAGGTCCTCATTAGACTTTGAATCTTCACATGCATAGGATCAAGTTCTAGGAATTCTATCAGAAAACAGTTGCCAAGGGGCTGAGAACTGAATGAATTTTTAAACCTCTTTTTACAGATAAATCTCCAGGTTAGATAGCTTCATTGCTAACGTCTTTCAAACTTTTAATAGTACCAATCCTCTCAGAGAAAAGAGTATAAATTTTGAAACTAGCTTGATCTTGATGCTGATGTCTGATGAAGCTCAGTGGCTGAGCACTGACCTATGAACCTGGAAGTCATAGTCCCATTCCAGGTCAGGGCACATGTCTGGGTTGTAGGCTCCATCCTTGGGGTGGGGGGTGGGGAGGGGAGGGGTGGGGGCGGGGTGTGCAGAAGGCAGCCAATCAATGATTCTCTCTCATCATTGATGTTTCCATCTCTCTCTTCCTCTCTGAAATCATTTAAATTTATTTGTAAAAAAGAGAAAGCCTAATTATTATGAATATCAATACAGTAATCCTAAAAAAATATTAGCAAATGAAATCTAGCAAAATTTATTTAAAACAATAGTACATCACATACAGGTTGTCCCCCGCCCACCAAGAATGCATGGTTAGTTAACTTTAAAAGTCCAACTGTGCAAATTCACCTTTTTAACAATATAATGATAAAAAATCAAACTTATATCTCAATAGATTAAAAAATCATCTGTAAAATTAAAAAATGAACACTATTAAAACTAACAAAATTTGTAAGGTCCTAGCAGTGCAATAAGGGAAATAAGAACAGATAAAATATATATTTCAGAAAATCATAAATCTACCATTAAGTCACTAACAATATGATTATATTTATTTAAAAACCAAACTAATTAATTTGATTAATTAATACACAATTTATTAATTTTAATAATTTAGTAATTATCATTACTTGTTATTGATATTAATATAAACTATTAACAGTATTAATCATTATTAATATTGCTTAGTATTAATTATTAAAGTAGTTATTCCATCAGGATGCTGAATGTAGTATCAATATACAAAATTCAGTTTTTCTATGTACCAGTAATGAAAATTTTTTTAATGTAAAATTATAAATAATATAAATTAAAATATAACTAAAATTCATCTAACACATAGAAACCATCCTACAAATTATTTATGAGATTAATTTTTAGAAGACCTAAAAATATTTGAGATGTGACATTTTAGTAGAACTATCAAGAGTCAGAAAATGATAAGACAATTTAGAAGAATAATTATGAAAGTCTTGCACTTATGAACAAAACTGAGTATAAATCTTCAGTAATAAAAACTGTGGTGTTACTCCAAGGAACGACATACAGGCTAGAACAAAATATAGATATAGGATAAATCCATAAACATACCTACATATGTACACTCGATTATAGCTTGTATAAAACTGTGAGTAGAAAAGGCTGATCTTTTCAATTATTGATGCTGAGTAAAATATGAAAATATGAAACTTGATTCATATCCTTATTGTGAAAGATAAAACAATAAAACCTTAACACAGGATAATATGTTGCTGATCTTTTCTACATAGGACACAAAGAAGCCTAATCACAAAGGATAAGATGAATACATTGAACTGTGTTAAAAATAATAACTTCTATGAAACTAGATACCATTGAGAGTAAAAATGCAAGCCACACAAGAGAAGACTATATAGGAATTTGTAACAAATAAGCTAAATTCGGATATATAAGTAATTCCTATATTCACAAAAAATAGAATAAAAATTGAAAAATGGGCAAGTAGCTAGAATAGGAAGTTCCCAAATGAAAACTTCAAGATGACCAATAAACGTGAAAACAACTTCATTATTCATTTGAGTCATGCAAATTTGTACTACAATGAGATATTACTACACACCTTTCAGAATTACTATAATTAGGTAAGAATGATAATTCAAAGTGATAATGAGTTGAGAAACAAATGGGGAGCTCTCATGTTCTGCTTTTGGCACTGCCCATTTGTATAACTACTTTGGAAGACTGGTAGCTTCTATTAAAACTGATATACCTACCACCACATGACCCAATAGTCTCATCTCCAGATAGATCAGAAATGTGTACATATGTGCATCCAAAGGCATGTATAATGTTATTCACTGCCTCATTCTTTATTAAAATCTGGAAACAGATAAATATTCATCAAGAGTATATATCTATACTAATAAAAGCCTAGGTGGCATCTCACCCTCGCATCATCACAAGATGGCCACCCCCATGTTATCACAAGATCATGGGAGGCCAGTTGGGGGCGAGATCAGGCCAGCAAGCGAGGGCAGTTGGAAGCAACCAGGCCAGCAGGGGAGGGCAGTAGGGGGCAATTGGGCCAGAAGTGGAGGGGTAGTTGGGGGCAATTGGGCCAGCAGGGGAGCAGTCACGGAGTGATCAGGCAGGCAGGCAAGTGGTTAGGAGCCAGCAGTCCCGGATTGTGAGGGGGATGTCTGACAGCCGGTTAGGCCCTGTGGGATAGGGCCTAATTCGGCAGTCAGACATCCCTCAAGGGGTCCCAGATTGGAGAGGGTGCAGGATGGGCTGAGGGACACCCCTACAGTGCATGAATTTCACACACTGGGCCTCTAGTCAATCTATAAATATACAAGAGAATGATAAACGGTTTTGGTAATAAAAAATATTGCTATAAACAATCACATTAATGAATTTCATAAATATAATGTTGAGCAAAATTAGCTAGACATAAAAAACACCTAACAGATAAATCATTTAGAAAAAATTCAAATGTAGGCATAATCTAAATGTTTAAAATATATAATAATAGAAGCATAATATGCTAATTAGACTGGACAGCTGAATGACCTTCCGGATGACATTCCAGATGAAGCTGGGTCTATGAGGGCCAAAGCAATCCACTGCAGCTGTGGCTGTGAGGGCCGAGCCCTTTGCATGAATTTTGTGCATTGGGCCCCTAGTAATGTAATAATTTAATGTGTTATAATAATACTCTATAACGTTGAAAGTCAGATAGTAGTTACATTTGAGGGAGTTGCCACTTCTTTTTTTAAATTTTCAAAAATATATTTTTATTGATTTCAGAGAGGAAGGAAGAGGAAGACAAAGATAAAAACATCAATGAGGACAATCATTGATTGGCTGCCTTCTGCACACCCCTCACTAGGGATCAAGCCCACAACCTGGGCATGTGCTCTTGACCAGGATTGAATCCAGGACCCTTTAGTCTGCAGGCTGACAGCCTACCCACTGAGCCAAACCAGCTAGGGTGGCTACTTCCTGACTAGGTAGTGCTCACAAGATTTTTCCTTTTATATAAGAATTCATAAAGTTATCAGAATTTGTTGAGTCACTAATTATTTATGCACTGTGTATGTGCTACTTTAGAAAATGTTTACCTTAAGCAAAAGAAGATAATAGTTCTTCATGATCTCTAATTTGGAAAATAATTCTTATGATGCACATTATTTTGAATTTACTATTTGATGTAGTCATTCAATACATATTTATATAACATCTGAAAATCACATGGTTAGAATTTTCCCTTTATTACTAAATATTCTTTGCAACATATTTTAATGATATATAGTGTATCAAAATAATTATAATTTTACTAGAGGCCCAGTGCACAAATTTGTGCATGGGTGGGGTCTCTCAGTGTGGTCACACAGCCCCGTCTGACACCCTGTCATGACGTGGTGCCGCCCCCTCACCTGCTTCACCATCCGCGTGTGGAGTGATGAGCAGGGTAATCCGCCCCCGCTCGCACCTGCCTTGGCCTCATTTCACCCGCTCACTTGCTCTACCATCCCACAACGGTCCCGCTTTTGTCAGGGCCCATCAGGGCTGGCAGTGCCTCCACTGCTGCCTGCTGACAGCATGCATCACCGATGCCCACCATGTTCTGCACCCGCCCTGGTGGTCAGCAAACAGTGTAGTGAGCAGTCGAACTCCTGGTCAGATGACTGCCCGAGGGAACAATTTGCATATTAGGCTTTTATTATATAGGATAGTATATTTACTCTTATTTAACTACTTTATTTGCCTGTTTTACAATTTTACCCTATTATAAATACCACTGAAATGAATATCCTTGCTCTTTATGACAATTTATAAAAATGGCATAAGGGTTATGAATATTTTTTCCATATATATATATATTATTTTTTTATTACCAAAAATGTGTACTGATTTGCAGTCCCATAGACTTTCTGTACTTTTCCCACAGGAGTTGCAAAATTGTGATGTTCATGCATGAAATGCATTTCCTAAATACCTTAATATGTCTAAGGATCCTAGGAAAGAGTGGCAATTGTTCCTAATTCTGTGAAATTAAGGTCAGCCTAGGTTCCCAACTTTCATTCTTGGGCTGCAAGAACATTTTAATTTACATAATTTGTATCAAGGAACAATTATGGAACAAGTGACTAATTCTGTAGAAAGAACATGAACTATAAAGACCCATTTTTAATCCTAGCTTTAATACTCAATACACATGAGAGCTGGAAAGTGATTTCAGCTATCTGAGCCTTAGTTTTCACCTATGTAAAATAAGATAATCATTAATAGTACATAGGACTGTTGTGATCACTAAATGATAGATATAGATAATAAATATAGATATGGATATGGATATGATATAGATATAGATATAGATATAGATATAGATATAGATATAGATATAGATATAGAACTTAACATAGTATCTGGTACAGTTGTTATTCAATAAGTGATATTTTTTTCTTTTCTCAATCACGACATTCTTTTAATTATCCATAGTAATGGGTCAAATGGCATAGATAATTCTAAAACTTTATATCACATCAGACTTTTTCTACTAATGATAAAATAAAAAGGAGTTGATTTATTTCAGCTTCTCCACCTATTCCTGCTCTCTTAGGGGGGAAAAAAAATAAGGGAACTAGATATAGATACCACAAACTTCAGAATCAAGCTATAAATAATTAAGAGCTGGTCTTGGGTCTTATTTTATGCTCAAAAATCTGAATCATTATGAAATTAAAAGCCCCTCTGGAATTTGTGTTTTCATTTAGCCTTTAATAAATAACTTTCAAATGTCTTAATTTTTTTAAGGGCCTTTAAAAATCATATCAGAGGTTAGGAAAGGGCTCCACTTAACAATATTTTTTTTCCATGTGAGTACTATCATTAAGACAATTACCACTGATCACCTTTTAATGATATTTCAAAACCACTTGAATATTTTTAAAAAGGTCACCCACAGCAACATAACTCATAGAGCTGAACAGCACAAATGGGGCTTTTGCATTTGTTCAGACATGTACCAGGTTTTAGTTCCCACAGGCTCACAGACGGTTTTCTCCTAAGCAGTTTGCCAAATGTATTTTAGAATGTCCAAAATTTAAAATGTTGATGTGTGAGAATCAACTACATAATGAAAGAATCCATGCACCATTAAAATGATAATGTGAATCACTCTTTTTCTCTCAAATGTGCTAAGTGCAACTGGCTAGATCATATGGAGGATGAGAAAGGTAAATAGGTAATATTTTGAGTGGAAAAGACAGTAGACTTCCCCAGTCAAAAACGACTTTTTTTTTTCCTCCTGAGGATCCTTCTCTTTTTTGTTGCAAATATCAAATTATGACCATGGAATATGTATAACAAGCTACAATGCAATTCCTGATTATTCAGAGCCTAATCATGCAGTTTGTGTTTTATCCCAGCCATTTGCTTCTCCTTTTCCTGCCTGCTGCCTGCCTTTTGCCATTTCACTGCTTGTTAGTCTTTGGCCAGAGTATCCCAGAAAAAGGCATTTTTAAAAAGGAGGTGGGGGAAGGAAGGCCAAATTATCTGAACTTCTTCCAGTTCTGTCTGAAGTTCCTAGAGGAAGACTGGCTCTATACATTTTCAGTACCCATAGACTTGAGAGAAAAAAAATGAGTATATAAATTTTTAAAAATCAACCAGGATATGGAGGGAACCCAAAATGAAATTAAAACTGTAACAAATGAATAAACTATGTTACAAATGAATAACATATCCATAAGGAATGTGGAGGAAAAGAAAAGAATGAACTGAAATTACTTTGGAAAACAATATTTTGGCTGATATTATAAGGCTAAATTCAAAAGATACTCTACACAAACACTATACTCTAGTTAAAAATGTTTCTTATAGGGGGATGGATCAACCAATATGAAACTACTTAATGTATATATTAAGTAGTGCATACATTATATTTAATAAAAGTCAGATTTGTCACTGTCAGAGAAAGTAATTACAATTATGGAAGACAGAAGGCTAGCCTCAAATTCATGGTGTTGGTTTGGAATTGAAACTATCAATATAAAATCATTTTTAAAAATGTACAGATACATAGATAAATACAGAAATAAAAGCATGTGTACATATATGCATGTGTTACTGTACAAATACCTAATTTCTAGCTCTGTCTGGACCTCAGTAGCAATAAGCATACCTTGTACCCACATATTAATTTCTAAACACATTTTTCAACAAAATAACCCATGACCTCTTGATAAAGGGGTTGATTCTGGGTCTGGGATAGAGGAAGTAAAAGATGAGTCTATACTAGAGCACCTTGGTGCCCCACAGCAAGGACCTCTTAAAAAAGATGGAAACGTGTTAACAGGGTACAAGCACCAACCTGAAAGACTTTACATAGGTAAAGCCCAGACAATTTGAACAATAAAATAAATTATAGTATCAGGTTAACACCCATAGAATAAAGGAGTACCCATGAATCCACAGTGATATAAATAAATAGGCGGAAAGAAAAATAAATGGGGAACAAGGCACAGCTCTTCCTTATAAAATAACTGTAAAATCACCATTAGGAAATCATAATATTAATTGCTGCAAGTCAAGTTTCACCAATGGATACTAAGATTAGTGAGTGAAAGCTTGAGAAGAAACAGGATATTTGCATAGCCTCAAAGAATATCCCCCAAGATATGTATTAATTATTTCAGGAAAATAGCAACTTTATAGTGGCATAAAGACACTGCATAAAAAACTGTAACATCATGTGTCTCCTGATAAGATACAATGAGAAGAGGTACATAATGTCTTCAGCATCCTTTCCAAAATTTCCTAGCCCTAATATAAGTATGAGAAAACATTAACCACAAATTGGGGGATATTTTATGAAATAACTGATCAGTACTCTTCAAAAGTGCCAAGATCACAAAGACAAGGAAAGGCTCAGGAACTGTCACATATTGGAGGAGACTAAGTCATTATAAGGATACCTGAACAGTGGGATCCTGAATTGGATCATGGAACAAACAAAAGAAAAAACATTATAATAAAAGACTAAATGAAATATGAATAGTTTGTGGGTTAGTTAGCCAACAGTTTACACCAACATTAGTTTATTAGTCTTGATCATGGTACGGTCATGTAGCATATTAACATCAAGGAAAGCTGAGACAATGGTATATACTAGGATTCTGCAATATTTTTTCAACTTTTCCTTAACACTAAAATTATTTCAAAATAAAAAAATTTAATTTTATTTAGAGTAATCACAAAGTGAATTAACTCTTTCTGCACCATCCCATCAATCGAGAGTGGCTGAACATCATTTTCATCTATTGAATTATTTTGGTATATGACATACACTAGGTACAAATAAATTTTAAAAGATAGTGTTATCTTGTCCTTGTCCTACCTCACACTAAAGGTATTTGGATAACTTATTTGGATATCTCTTGCAAATGCTAAACTCTCACTCTGACATTTACAAATCAATTCCCTAATATTGTTTGGGCATGGAGACTGTATTAATTTATTATAGATGCTCTTTTGCACAGGAAGGACAGGAATGAATTATAGATCTGAATCATACCAAAAAGTATGTTGATTTACCTGGATTTCAAACAAAGGAATTACCAACTCTTCAAGAATTTTTTAAAAATCATTTATCTAAAAAGTATGGATATTATCAATGAGTGCTTAAAAATAAAAGTTAACATTTCCTGAATATGGTAAGACTATCTGCAGGTGTTTCTCTCCCCCCCATCAATACACTCTTACACACAGACATTTCAGAGCTTATTTCATTGCCAAGATATGGGGAACTATACCTTTGCTATATTTTGTCGATTCAGTTCTTTCCCACACTTGATCTTTTAAGTATGATTTTCTGAAGTTCAGTAAAGATAACAGTTGTGGGCTCAGTAAAATACAACACTGGAGGAGACATACAAAAGACAAGTGACCTCAAGAGCTCCATCTATGATTTGGAAGTGTGCATTTTTCACAAAAGTTTGAAAGGCAAGACTTTTTTCCTTATTTTTAACCAAGTTTCACACTTGCATAAGTGCATTTTCCTTGCTTGACTTATACTCTACATGAAATTTAAGTTGATGATCCTTGTAACCTATGGTTTTATGAAGATCTTACCAATTTTAATCTTTCCATTGAATAGAAACCAAGGAATAAAATCTCTACCATGATCAATGAGAGGGATTTCTGGATGGGCATAATTAAAAGTTTAAGATCTCTATCATCTATTCAGATATAGGTTTTTGAAGAAAAATATATGATTTGTTTATTTAGTTTAAATGGGTATTCAAAACAAGCTATAGCTTCTGAATTTTACAAGTTTTTTTCCCATTTTAAATCTATGGCACATAGACACTTGCAAATAGATAACCTCACCTGCTCTTTTAATTATGGAAATAAGCAGAGGCATCATTCTTTTGCTGGTGTGGTCTGAGTTAGACATAAATCAGAATATATTAGTAGCAGTGACTCTGTGATATTCTAGGAAAAGTTACTGCAGAATAAGTCAAGTTACATTCAGATGCCTTATATGAAGAAGTTTATATTAAACAGAAAAAGTACAAAGAGCAGGAATTATCAGAAATACCTAGTATTTCCCAGCAAGATATGTTTTGCAGTCAGCACACCAGGTAAAATATCCTTTATCAAAAATTTACTATGCCACATGAAGCTAAAAGTGTCACATGTGAAGCACAAAAAGGTATTAAAATGTTGGTAATGGGCTATATACCATCAACAAGAAATAACTTACTTAAAACAACATTTAAAGATATAAAAATTTTGTATCTTAAATCTATATTATAGAATATAACTATAGCATTCACTGAATTGAGTAACAAAGATTATGGAAATATAAGTTTAAAAATTCTGTATTAATGGTAATTTCACAATTATCTATTGAGTGCAGACTATATATCAGTAATATCTTTACTGGCTACTCTGTCAAGGTCTTTAGATTCCCTAATATTCACAATAACTTAGGCAAGGTTGGTACATCTTCATTTGTAAAACGAGACTCAGAATTTAAGCAACGTGTCCAAGGCCACATACTGAGTGATTATCTGTCTTCTCAATCATTATGCTTCTTCTTTGATAAGATCAGTCTTCCTCAAGTTCTGTTCTCGAGAACTCATGGAAAAAGCACAGTAGGTCCTTCTCTCTTCCTCTCTAAAATCAATTAAAAAATTTTAAAACCTCTATGAAATATTCTTTCCTAATATCCCCCAAGGACAGTTGGTCAGTCTTGTGTCCTTTGACACTGTCCACATTCTCTATATCATCTTTTAATGACTTCGTTAAGTGTAATTTCCTTTTATAGATTCTAAACTCCTTGAAGGTACAGACCATTTCTTATTCAACTAGCCCAGTGCTTGTATCCTCAGCACAGTTCTTGGCTTAATAAAATGAATTACTGAGACAATTCATTATAGAAATCATCCACAGGAAAACTGGTTTTGTTATTCCACTTTAAAATCTGGACCGTTCGTCCTATATTCATTAAAAGAAAGGCTGCTATTTTGGTGATGACTCACTCATCAAGACCTAATGGTGAGCTCTGGGTTAATGTAAATTTAATGAATTCATTTCCATTTAGAAACACTTGTTAGGTTGCTGCATAAAAGATAAAAGTAGTATAAGATTCATAAATGAAAGTTAATATAAGGGCTAAGATGATTTATGATATAAATGATTAAATCAACATGCAAGGAAATATAGAGAAATGAATGGAAATTTTAGATTCAAGACTTTTCAGCAGAGACAGATCATGAGTTATGTTTTTAAACTGGGGAAGGAGATTCTAAGGGAGGAAAAAACTGGAATAAAAGCCTAAAGATCACTGAGCATGTGGAATAGCGAAAACACAACAAAGAGACTAAAGGAAGGAGAAGATGGCTTAGAAAATAACCATAGAAATACAGGATAAGATAGTTGTGGAAATCACAGATTAAATCATTTCTACTATTTAGATACTAACAAAGGCAAACTTTTTTTGGTGAAAATGACCCAGTATTTCAGCAAGGTAGCATAGCACAGTACCGTATAAAAAAATATCAGAATTTATAGGAATTGGATATACTTTTTAAGAGACATCAACTAGCAGTATCCTGTTATTTTACTCCAGGTCCCTGGAAAAAACTCTCAATCATCCTTTTCATTATCTGTACGTGTGTATTGGCAATAAATGCAATGTTAGTGACCCTTTCTTTGAGAAACATTAATCATTTATTCATTTTTACAAAAAGGAGTCTCTTAGGGTCTTCTTTCATTCAAGATCCATATGGAAAAGCTGGTTACTTATTCATTATAACTGCTTTATTCAACTCTGAGAGACAAAGTTTAACAAAGCATGTAGCCAGGTCTCATTAACCAGTTAATACTAATATATGTGCTAAAAATAATTTATCCTAAATAAAAGTATTGAAATTTCACTTCTTTATCTCCTAAAAGGATAGATAAGTACCAAGATTTTTCATAAAAAGTTCTCATTTAAATTTTGGTACATGCTCTCCTTTCTGCATCCCCAAAGCAAATGGCTATAAAGAGAATTATAAGAAAGATATACAAGTATTATTCTAAAAGTTTAAGTTAAAATTAATAAAGTGTGGGATAAGGTGAAAAGGAAAAAAAACAGTGAAACTCTAGATGCATAGATTTAGAGCTACAGAAATTGGTCAATGTTCATATTAATTATGAAAGTGAGTTGAAGTTGAAATGTCTCGATAAAATTTCCAAAAGCAGAGTGAAATAAGTACTAAGAATTGATCCTGAATAGACTTCTCTACCAAAAGCTCCAGCAGAGAATGAAGAAACTGCTGGACAGCAACAAGGAGCCATAAGAGAGAAGAGACAAACCAGAAGAGTAACAAGAGTTTTGAAAAGGGATAGTAAACATCAGTCACATTAGACAAGATTCTCCAATGTGAGCATTAAGAAGGGAAACACTTGCTCTAACCAGAGTTGGGATGCTGTGTGACTCATGATCATCTCGTAGTCAAGCCACAACAGCCATAATTATTGCTTGTGGTCAACCACTACTTGTCTATTTTCTAAACTCATCCTTAATAGTCAACTCCAAAATCATCAGCTGTGTACTAATCAGGACATTTCTAGCATTTTTATTTTGATCATGTTAAATGTCCCTATGAAAATTAAATGCCAAGTTTGTATTATATTATTCTCCTTCTTAATGACTTCCTCCAAAAAAGAAAAGGAGGGGAAAGAAGAACAGTGGTACCCCTTATAAATGGTCTGTCACAAATGTGTTAGTATTCTAAAAGGGGTGGGGAAGAGGAAGATTGGAAAATACAAATCCAGCTGGGCACCAAAATTTTTAACAGACTCTACTCACAAATCACCTATTTCTCCTCCCTCCAACCCTCAATCTCTTGCTGCTCAAGTTTTCCCAGGTATTTTTGGAAATGTTGAGAAGAGCGAAAAGAGATATAACTGTTGTGTTAGTAGGGAGCATAAAGCAAACTTAGCTGTCTGATGTGATTGTTCAGTTTGGGTTAGCAAAGTCACTGAGAAAGACTAGGTCTTGCTTGGGTTGGCACAAGCTGAGCAGGCAAGCAATATAAACTATGGGTGAGAGTAGGAGATCAGTGTTGTGTAGAGTCCCAGAGGACAGGCAGCCGGATGGCTCTGCCACGCCAGATGACCAGCCATGGACATAACTCTAAATAGGGATCTGTGTTTGTCAGCCTTCCCCAGAGATACTGAAATCAATGTTCCATGGACAAGCCAACTGAACTGTCATTACAGCAGATGGAAACCAGAGTTCCTACACTCCCCAGCTTTCAGTTAAAGTTATTCTATCGGTTAGCTAGACCTGAAACTCTAAATTGTCCTTATCTCCTGCCCAGGCCTATCTGATTTCCAGAGAGGGAAAATCTCAAAAGTAAATTAAATTGGAAACATCTGATGACTTTAAATAGAATTTCTGCCCTAGCTGACTTTGTTCAGTGGATAGAGTGTCAGCCTGTGGACTGAAGGGACACAGGTTCTATTCCGGTCAAGGGCATATGCCTGGGTTGCGGGCTTGATTATTCCCAATAGGGGGTGTGCAGGAGGCAGCCAATCAATGATTTTCTCTCATCACTGATGTTTCTATCCCTTTCTTCCTCTCCCTTCCTCTCTGAAATCAATAAAAATATATTAAAAATAATAAATAAAATATAATTTCTGTTGTCTCCTGTTTTATACACATACATACCCCTCAAAATCTTTGTCCTGGCCAGTTTTGCTCAGTGGAAAGAGTGTCAGCCTATGGAATGAAGGAACTGGGTTCAATTCTGATCAAGAGTACATACCTCGGTTGCAGGCTACTCCCCACCCAGGCCCTGGTCAGGGCTCCAGCAGGAGACAACCAATCAATATATGGATGTTTCTTTCTGTCTTTCCCTCTCCCTTCCTCTCTCTCTAAAAATCAATGGAAAAATATTCTTGGGTGAGGATAAATATATATATATATATATATATATATATATATATATATATATATATATATATATATATTTTTTTTTTTTTTCCATGTCTTTCAGTATTTCCAATGCCTGTTATTTCTGGGCGTAATTAGTTGTTTAACCTTAATAATATGTTCAGTCTAGAATGCAGCCAGGTTGGAATATCCTTTTATGAATTTCAGTTCCAAATAATGATAATCTCTTTTTTGACTAGAAGGAACTGTGTGGTGAAACCCTGATGGGAACCTGACACTATGAAATACAGACTTTTCTTCCTGTTACCAGATATGACCTTTTAGAAAACAAAGGGCTCAGCTGCTAAAGATACCAGGTGCACCATTTCTCTCCACTAATACTAGCAGTGAATATTTTAGCAGCTGATTGCCACATCATTAGTCTTGGAATGACTTGTCTGGTATGTACAACAGGAAATATTTCGCTTTTGGAGAACAAGAAAAATAGATTTACATTACACTTACTAATTTGTGCAGTTATTCTGTGTCTGGTGAGTTAATGTTCAAGAAAAATATAAATTTTTATTAAAAATGCTCTATTATTTTATGTTAATGATTACTCATTTATTTCATCCCTTTGTATTCAGCATGTCTCTATTGAAATAAACCTACATTTCTATGAAAATTGAAGTTGTGTTTTTTTTTTGTGTGGCCCACATAAACTTAAACTTTTGTTAGCCTTTGAGTTTGACATGCTTGATCCGCAGTTTCCCAAACTTTTGACATATGTGTACCCCTTCTATAATTTTCGTAACACTGAGTACCCCTCGTATTCATGAGAACGTAGAATTAGTAGGCGCAGCTAAGCACGGTGCAGTTCATATCCCCACCAAACTCCTGTGCAACACGTACCCCCATCAAACTCTTCCCGTACCCCTGGGTGTACACGTACCACACTTTGGGAAACACTGAACAGAAATTGATATCAATAAAATTCTCTAAGGTGTTGAAGTTTTTAAGTTTTGTCAACATACTTTTTAGTCCTAAGAGAGTAAAAGAAGGAATCAGTATCCTTTTAGGAGACATGAGCAGATAGTTTCTTATTGAGGAATAACTCTAGAAATTTCAAATATACATCCTCATACAGAAATGTTCCCTTGGAAAAATAATACAAGGAATTTCACACACAGTTTTCTGATGATTTGGCTTGACCCAAGAAATAATTTGGAGTTCTTAGAGGTCTGTAAGAATTTACATGAATTGGTAGACTTTAACAATCTACACTTACAGACTGTTCTAAAAATATTCCCAGCATCTTCACTTAATCCTCCCTCAGACATACTTTCACCCATTCTAAGTGGTTCAAACTGCTAGCATGTTAAAATGATTCAAATACATTTGGAGAGAAATAAGAGGTGTTATAGTATATTGATTCATAAGAAATAGCCAGTTTATAGGTAAAAAAGTTTGAATATTGGAAATTTCATATGATTCAATTGAACACATTCGTTTATATACGAGTATATCTACTAGTGGCCTGGTGCACAAATTCGTGAACATTGAAAAAAATTAATTAGAAGAAATATTTTAATATTGCTATTCACCCTTTCTCTGTAATAGAAGTGTCAACCAAATTCACAATCTACAATGACAGATGGAAACACACACACGTGCAATTGGCATCAGTGAGAACATTATATGTATTGCACATGCAAGAGTCAACTTAGCCTTTTATAGATATAGAATAAACTTGCTTAATTAGACCTGCTTTCTGATGTAGCTAAACTTTTTCCATTCTAGAGAAGCACCCCTACTTCTCTTTCAGGTAATTGTTAGCAACATAGCAGTGAATGTCAACATGAAGCAGATTATTATTGCAGATCATGCAGGGAGAATAAAGGGTAATATATTTAACTGTAGCAGTGTTTGACTATATTCTATGCAGTGAGAAAACTTGAAGTCATTTTAAAGGTCCACCATTTCAGTTGGGTCAAATTTCTAAGCTTTCTAAATCTCCATTTTCCGGCAAATGAAAAGAAAATAGGGTTCCACTGAGTCTCCTATATACTCCAGGACTTCTGTGAGGATCAAATAAGATGAAACATGGGAAAACATTTGGTTACAATGTCAAGTGTTTCCATCTGGCTATAAAGCAAGTTGTGTTCCTGGGCTGAAGAAACTCCAAGCAGGCTAGTCGCTAGGAAGAGGAAGCCAGGCATTGCTACGTGATGTCATTACCCAGACGGACACTTAGCATATTATCCTTTTATATTGATAGATATCTAGACATTCAGAGACTCCTTTCAGGGGGAGATCAGTAAATGATAAACATGCCTCAAAGAAAGGGTCATGGACATTGCATTTATTTTCACTACACACATACTAGTAGAGAGGATGCAAAGGATAAGCGCAAGTCTAACCATTTTAGAAAAGGAAATTAACAGATGTAATTCTAAAGTAACTTAGAAGGTAACTATTTATACAGCTTTCTAATGGTCTGGCATGACCCAAGGAAAAACTATATTCAATTAGTCATGTCTGCCACAATCATAGAAAGAAAACAATAATGCAAGTGTCATTTACTTTGTATCTCTAACTAGAACAATGAATGTATACATGTCCTTCATATGGTCTGTAAATATATTTATCTTATCATAATCTGGATTAGAGTACTATTAATCCCATATCTTATTCTCCGATGAAAACCTACAATGCTATGTCTCTCCACTTATTTTTTAAAATTTTAATTGAATTTACTAGTTAATAAAATTATACAGGTTTCAGGTGTACAATTCTACAATACAGAATCTGTTTATTATATTGTGTGTTCACCACCCACAGTCCAGCCTCCTTCCATCACCATTTATTGCCCCTTTACCCTCTTCTACCTCCTCCTACCCCCTTTTTCCTCTGGTAATCACCATACTGCTTATCTGTGTCAATGAATTTTTTCTTTGTTTAATCCCTTCACCTTTTTAACCCAGCCCTTCAACCCCTCTATTTATTTTTGAAGGTGAATCCAAAAGCTTTAAAGACCCAAGTAAGTGGTAAGTTTGAAATATTCAAGTGAAAACTTGAACATCTAATTTGGAATCACTTTTATTTGTAACTAGAGGCCCAGTGCAGGTAGGATCCCTAGGGCCTAGTCTCCTGTGATCAGGGCCATCTTCTGCCCATTCGCTAGTCCCCAGGCCGAATGCTGCCTCAGCTGCAAGGCTGTCAGGCCATTGAGATCACCAGCTCATCCCCAGCTGCTCCGGGGCTCAGATCTGCAGGAAAGCAGGTGCCAACGACGTCACCTCCATGTGCACGTGCCAGACCAGCCACTGATGAAATGGGCTGCCTGCTTGGGGCCGTTCACACAGGTACCACTGCCGCCACTGGCCTTGCTGCTGCTTCTGGGGCTTGAGGTACTGATGGAAGCTGCAGGGTGCACCTGCAACCTACTTGCCCCAAGCGGGCAGCGTGTTCCATCAGCAGCCAGCCTGGCACACACACACAGAGGTGAAGTCTCTGGTGCCTGCTTTCCCGCAGGCCTGAGCTGCCAAGCAGCTGGGAATGAACTAGGGATGGAATGGTGATCCCAACGGCCCCACAGCCAGCCTGGTCCTCCCGCCACCCACTCTGATTCCCCCGTTCACCATTGCTGATCCATCAGAGCCTGACCGGGGGCAGGGACCAAGAGGTCAGCCATTCAGCCCGCTCACCAGTCCCCAGACCCACCCACCCCACTCGTACCAGGCGAGGGACCGACGGAGAGATGCTCAAAGCCCCTCATGGTGACCGGTCATTTGGTCATCATGGACACTGGCTTTTTATATATAGAGATTGTTTCCTTTTCTCATTATATAGCAAATATTTTCCTTGTTCAAAAACTTAAGGAACATAGGGAGAAGATAGATAGGTAGGTAAGTAGGTAGGAGTGAAGAAAGGAAGGAAGGGAGGTAAGAAGGACCCATCTGTAATTCCAATGCTAAAAGCCAATCACTTCTGAAACTCTTGTGGGTTTTTTTTTTAAAGACATCTGCCTTTATATATAAGCACACACACACACATAATCTTACATCAATATGATTTATTATACATGCAATTTTAGCATATGTAATTTCCCTAGATTTTTTAGCTGTTTATCTTCCTCTCTTCCCCCATATCCAGATAAATAATGTTGACAGACTGCTATGCATATTCTAAAAATGTGTTTAACATTTATTTTTCAATTTTTATATATTTTATTTTTAGAACAATTTCAGATTTATGAAAACATTAAGAAGAGAATACTCTATACTCCACACTCAGTGTCCCCTATTAACTCTTAGTTAATATGATATACCTTTTAAATTAATGAACCAATACTCATGCATTATCATTAACTACAGCCTATTGATTATTTCTATTTTTTTAAAGTTTTTACCTAATGCTTTTTTTTCTCTCTCTCTTCAGAATCCCACCCAGAATTTAGTTATCATGTCTCTTAGGCTCCTCTTAGCTGTGATAGTTGTCAGATTTTGTTTTTTATGAACTTAAGAATTTTTAGGAGTATTGGTCAGGTATTTTTTTTTTTATTCTATATTAGCCAGGGTTCTTCAGAGAAGAGAACCAATAGTTTGCATACATATATAAAAGAGATCTATGTTAAAGAATTGGCTTTTACAACTATGGAGACTGGCAAGTTCAAAATCTGCAGGTTGGGTGGCAGGCTAGAGACCCGGGAAGGAGCCAACACTGCAGCTCAAGTCTGAAGAACCAGTGTGGCAGAGGAAGGTCAAAGGTAGTCTGCTGGAGAATTACCTCTTGCTTGTTCTAGTCAGGCATTCAGCTGATTGCATGAGGCTCACATTATGGAAGGTAATCTGGTTTTAACCAAGTTCATGAATCTAAATGCAAATCTCATTAAAAACTCCTTCACAGAAACATCCAGAATAGGCTCACATGTAAATAACCATTACAGACTCCTTCCAATTGGAATTGGTCTGATGTTTTTCTTATGGTAGGACTGGGATTGAGTTATTAAGAGGAACACCACAGAGGTAAAGTTCCATTTTCATCCTATGATGTCAAGCATGTGTACTATCAACATAATTTATGATTGTTGATGCTGGCCTTTATCACTTGACTGAGAGTCAGGTTTCTCTATTATAAAGAAATTTCCCCCTTATAATTCATAAGTATTTTGTAGATTGATACTTTAAGACTATAAAATCCCATTCCCCATTCTACTCATTCTCATTGGCATTAGCCTCTATTGATGTTTCTTGTCTGCACTAATTATAACTATGATGGTTGCCGAATGTTGAGTTTCTAATTCTACCACATCTTCCACATGTATTAGTTAACAGACTATTGTAAGAAAGACCTTTCTCTTCTTTTTGATTCATTTATTAAATTTTACTAGTGTGGACTCAAAGATTTCTATTTTATTCAATAGGTTATAATCTCTTTTTATAATTATTTTAAAACTTAAAATATCACATATTTGGTCAATCCCATATTTGGCCAATAGAAGCTTCTTAAGCTTCCTCTTGTGTCCTTTTGAAATATTATGTTTTGAGAATATCCATACTTTCTAGTTGAACAAGAAATTTCACGCTCATCCTCTTCTTTCCCTGCCCTGACTCTGGACTCAGCCATATCTCTCTCCAGGGATTCTTGGTTCCTTTTAGTAGGCAGTAGTGTTTAAAAACCATTACTTCCTCACTACTTGAGGTGTCACTGCCCTCAGGACCTCTTAGTGAACAGAGCTAAAAATATATTTAAGCTGCATATAAATAACCCACAAATCCACATGTACACACATATTTACATGTTAATTTATATTTGTAATTATGTTACTGAAAACCAAGAGTTCACAATATCTCTGAATCCAATTTAACATCTAAGGGTCTTTCTCGCTTTCCTTCTTTCCATATTTGTACCTTGTTTCGCTGATATAAGAAACAGCCCTCATATCCTCAAAACACTGTCTTAAAAAAAAAATTTAAAAAAAAAAAAAAATATATATATATATATGAATGTGATCAGTATCCTGACTTTCTTTTAACTAAACAATCAGTGTAAACATCACCAGCAATGGGACAAACTGATATCATGTGCCACCAAATAGAATACTGAGTATTTCCTCTGTGGGAATATGTCTCAAAATGTATAACCTAGGTCTAATCAGTTTGGACCAACCCACCGACCTGTAATCTTAAAAGATATTAAAACCACAAAATTGAAAGAAATATTGAAGAGTTGTTCCAAAGTAAAGGAAACTAGGAAAAACATGACAACTGGATGCAATGCATGATCCTACAATGAATCCTTCCACTATATATCAATAGAAAACTAGAGGCCCAGAACACGAAATTTGTGCATGGAGGGGAAGGAGAGGTTCCTCAGCCCAGCGTATACCCTCTGGTAATCCAGGACCCCTAGGGGATGTCCTACTATCTGTTTAGGCCTGATTCTGCCGCAGGATTGGGCCTAAACTGGCAGTTGGACATCCCTCTCACAATCTAAGACTGCTGGCTTCTAACTACTTACCTAGATGCCTGCCTGATCACCCTTAGCCACTCTGCTCTGCCTGCCTGCCTCCCTCATTGCCCCTAACTGCCTCTGCCTGCCTGACTACCCCTAACCATTCTGCCTGCCTGCCTGATCATTCATAACCACTCTGCCTGGCTGCCTGATCACCCCTAACAAATCAACTGCCTGCCTGATTCCCCTTACCACTCTGCCTGCCTGATTGCCCCTAACCACCTAGGCCTCGGCCACAGCAGCAGGATGTCCGGAAGGTTGGCTATCCAGTCTAATTAGCATATTATGCTTTTTTTTTATTATAGATTATTGAGACAATGGGCACAACTAAAATGGAATCTCTAAATAAAATATAATAGTGAAGTGCTTTGTATTCTTAACTTTTCTGTAAGTTTTAAGTTACTTTAAAAGAATATTTTAGTAATATTTTAATTTAAACACATAATTTAGTATATAACATAGTATGATATATTTTATTAAAGCTAATAAAAAACACATTCTGTATGAAACAAATGTAGCTCAAAAAGGGAAAAATACATTTTAAAACATTTATATTACAAGAAGAAAATAAAGTCACCACTAAAAGATAAACACTACCTTTCATAATAATTTATATGTCCCTACTTTGCCATTAAATTGGCAAATGTCCTTACTTTAACTTCATGTTAAATAATATAAGGTCTATCCCAGTGTCCATAATTTGATATTTTACATTAATTAAAAAAAAATTGGAGAGTAACTAATTCATAAATTATTGTAAAAATTCAAGCTATGCCTAGAAAAGTTCCATTTCAATATATTAAGAAAGCTACATAATACATTTTCTATTGGTGTTGAAAATCAAATAATCCAAAAGAACTTCTCATTTCTAATTTTTGATAGACTAAGCCTCTGACTGAAAAAAATAAGTATACTAAATTGGAGCAAGTTGAGTCTATAAAAATCATTACTCCATGGTATTACACAAAAATTGTCAAAAAGAAAATGTTTGCTAACTGGGTGGCAAATATACCTAACCAAAGAAAACAATATGCTCAATTACCTAAAATATAAGTTAATGACCCGCAACTGCAATATACCTAGCCATTCTCAAAGGGTCAGGAAATAGACAGTGGAAGCAACCTGTCATCATGGTTTTGGACAATAAGCAGACTAATGGAACAGAATATGGAGTTCAGGAATACCATTACAGATATATGGACACTGCCTTCTGACAACAAAATATCATTGCAATTCAGTGGGGGATCCTTCATCAATTGAATATCCACGGGGGGAAAATAACCCTTAATCCCTAATTTAAAACATAAACAAAGATCGATTCCAATGGAAATTAGAAATTCCTAATAGGAAAGGTTAATACATTGTATCAGTATTTTAGCTTAACAGAGGTCTAAACAGAAAATATAAAATTAAAAAAGGCTTCTATAATAAAATAAAAAATAATATTGCCTAATCTTAGCATGTGCAACATTTTTTTTATCCTCACTTGTGGATATGCTTAGAGGAAGGAAGGAAGGAAGGAAGGAAGGAAGGAAGGAAGGAAGGAAGGAAGGAAGGAAGGAAGGAAGGAGAGAGAGAGAGAGAGAGAGAGAGAGAGAGAGAGAGAGAGAGAGAGAGAGAGAGAGAGAGAGAAACATTGATCAGTTGCCTTCCATATTCTCTCAGACTGGGGATCAAACCTGCAACCCAGGTATGTAGGTATGTGCCCTAACTGGGAAATGAAACAGCAACCTTTCGGTGCACAGGATGACATTCAACCAACTGAGCCACTCTGGCTGGGCTATGCAACATTTTTTAAAATGGATACAAAAGCTTTTATCATGAAGAAAAAAAGGTTAATTTAATCAATATCATTAAATTAAGAACTTTTTATCAAAAGACCAAATATCAAAAGGCAAAACACAGAATAGAAAAAAAGATATTTGCAATACATATATGTGACAAAGGATTCCTACCCAGAATATATAAAGATCTTCTACAAATCAGTAGTAGAGAAATGGGCAAAATATCTGAAAAGGAATTTATCTAAATGGCTAAAAAAAATAAAATAAAAGGTTGTTCAAATGATTAAATATCAGAGAAATGTCAATTAAGGCCACAATTACATACAATTATGCACAATTACACACCTATGAAAATGATTAAAATCAAAAGGATTAGTAATAGCAAGTGTCTGCAAGAATGTTAAACATTGGAACTATGAAATACTACTGATGATGACATGAATATGTTCAATTTATAAAACCCTTGAGCTGTGCACATATTTGTATATTTTAGCTTATATATACTTAAGTTATACTTCTTAATTATAACAATTACTTATGAATTCTAGAATGACTGTATTTTTTATAACATTAATACTTCCAACCAAAAGCATCATATATATTTCTATTTATTACAAAATTATTTCATAATTAAGGCTTTTTACTCCCCACAAAGGTCTACATATTCCTTATGACATTAACTTAACAGAGGATGCTTGCCAGAATGGAAGACTATCACCCCAAAGCAAAATGTATTATGGAGGTTTGGCATGCAACTTTAAATCATTAAACTGTCCTCCTCATTATTCAATTCTATTCAAGCAGTATTATAAATAACATGTAAATTCCTCACTTGAAATAATAGACAAGTTTTAAGATGGCCTAAAAACTGATAAAGTCCTTAATTCAAAAAACTTCAATTCAACTCAGATATAATTATATGAATTTCAAAATAGATTAAAAGCAATTAGGTTGCTCATAAACTTGATAAACAACATTATAAATGTCCAAAAATGACGATGAAGAGGTACTTCATTTTATAGAACTTCAAAAATATTTTAAAAATCACTTATGTAAACTCCATCATGTTAAACAGAAATACTTAAATGACAGAGAGTGTTATTTGTGTCCAGCCTTAATTAATATGGAGAAGGGAAGAAAAAGAAGAGAGTTAAAGAAGATGAAGCTGACCTTACATTTTGGTGTGGAATTGTAAAAATATAATTTGCATATCTTATATAAGTGGTACACGTGTGCGCGCGCACGCACGCACACACACACACACACAGCATTTACAAAAGAACTTCAGTTCTTAAAAGATATTGCATTAATATAAAAATTACAAAAATGATGCAGACAGATAAATAGGGAAATCAGCCATGAAATAATCTTTTATTTGGGAATATACCTATAATTTTATAAAACATATAGAAGCAAATAACTTCATATTGAAATTTTAAAAAATCTATTATGTCCTATGAGCATTATAACTGAGACTAGTTTAAGGCAAGGTAATATCCCTGTGAGCTGCCCAAATGCTGAGACTATGAGTCATTCATCCTTGGTGCATGCTGTTGTGTATGGCACACACTGGAAACATGACTAGTGTCGACTCAAGGTGAGATAATAAGAAAGCAACTCACAAAGCTATCCTGGGGGTGGGAAACTGTCTTCCACTGGGTAAGTTACTCCTTCCGTTATTAGGCTGGCCTGCTTCTTCTACTTAGACTGCTTTGGAAAATTGGAAATCAAGCCAGAACATTAAGTCTGGTAAACTAATCATTCAGTTCAGAATAAAATTTTAAACATTTTTTTAAAATTGATCTTTCCTTCAAATAACAACATAAAGCAGAATGTCTACTCTTCCTCAAGGGCAAATATGTTAAAGACGATATGTAGTTTGACCAGGTTTTGAAAAATGAAAGGACAATATCAGAGTTAGAGGGCCTAAGGTACTCTTTAACATTTAAGATATTGAACCCCCTTTCTTTGTAGTTTATAAGATTCTCAAGTAAGAACCTTACTGTATGGAATAAAATAGGAGAAAACATCCAGCAGAAGCTGGTTCTCATAAAAAATGCCTCAAATACCATTAAGTGATTTACTGTACTAATCCTATAAACTGATTTGGGATTAGCTGTTTGGAAGGTGAGCAGGGCAGATTCATATCCTAGTTGAAAGCTTCAAGCTAGGAATCAATTTGGACATGCACTATTCTTTCAGTCCTTTTGAGTGCCAAGAGCAGCTTGCGCCTGGCTCAGTGAGAATTTAAAGAGTTGCCTTGAGTCCATGTCTCCTCCACTTGCCCTTATCTTCAAATAGAAGCTACCCTCCAGGAGCCCAGGAGAGCTCTGGAGATGAATTTAGGCCAT
This sequence comes from Pipistrellus hanaki, assembly GCF_964339955.1. Lineage (NCBI taxonomy): Eukaryota > Metazoa > Chordata > Mammalia > Chiroptera > Vespertilionidae > Pipistrellus > Pipistrellus hanaki. The sequence continues at coordinate 28,881,803 of NC_140514.1, forward strand.
GATAGTGGCATAAACATTGGAGATACCATCTGCCAGGATAATAAAAGCATGTGTTTCTTTTAAGAATAACTTTTCCCTTCTTTGATATATACTATTATTCTAGGAACTATCACACTTTAAAAATATGAATCTTACAAAATTTTCATAGTACTATAAAATGGTGAACCCATGCATCTCATGTGTGGAAAAAGCAAAGAGAAAGAAAAGAGTCTGTACTACTGTGGTCTGCAGGTTGTACTTTTTTGCATATATGTTCAAAAATATCAACTTGTACATTTTGCTTCCCTGTATAAAATTGCAAATATATCATTTGAATATCAAATTTAACAACATTGGCAGATAACTTTCAGGTATCATATCAGATATTGAAAACATAGGATATAAAAGAAGCATTGTTTGTTATGTCAAGAATATGGGAGCCAAGTGGCCAGGACAACTTGTCTTTATAAACTAGAAAATAATATCTAATATTTATTATTCTCTTTACATGAACCCAGATAACATGTTAATCCCAATGAAAACCTGGTCCACTGGCAAATAAATAATTTTCAAAATTGAATTTTTCCATGTCCCTCTTTTCTTCTGATGCTCTAATCCTAATGATTGCTCCATAAAAATAATTTAAAATAGCTCTATATTACTGATTAATAATACATATCTATATATATAAAAGACTAAGTGACTGTCTAACTGGTAGCTACGACACGTAATGACCATCAGGGGGCAGACACTAAACACAGGAGCTGCCGAGCTGCAGTGACTTGGCAGTGATGGTTCTTGGGTGATGCACCCAGAACCAGAGAGGAGGGAGCTCAGTTCTGGGCTGCAAAACCCGAGAATCGCCCTCTTGCAATCTGGGACCCCTAGGGGGATGTCAGAGAACCAGTTTCAGCCGGTCCCTGCAGGCCAAGCCAAGAGACCGCCCACCTGCCAGAGGGGCCTAGCTTACTCCACAGATGCCCTTTGAGTTATGATGCAGCCCCAGGTGCAGCCAGACAGGGAGGGACTGCAGGAGGTTGGCTCCAGGGCATGTGTGGCCTGTCTCACCAAATCCCGCCCAGCCAGCCACCTTATAATGAATTTCCTTTCAATGTTCATAAATCCATGCACTGGGACACTAGTTTGTCCATAAAAGGACATTTTTGTATGGGAGAAAACTTTGATATGAAAACAATATTCTCAGAAATAAACATCACAAATAATAGAACTCTTCTCAATATAAAGTACAGTGAAATGTATTCAGGACTGGGTAGTATTATTTACTTGCTGCAGTTCAGAACACAGCTGAAGGTGTGGTTTGTCCCATTTACACAGTATATTCACAATGAGTATTTGAGGAAAGCAGATCCTTTGCATGGATTTGGGGGTAACCACATTTATAGATAAATAATTTCTCCATTTTATTTCAAAATGACCATTCCCATCACACTGAAATTGCATTTTTTAAACATGTATATTATCTGATAAGTTGGTAATGTATTCTCTTATATATTATTGCAATAAGAACACTGACAAAAAAAAAACTATTTTGGAGATTATAATAATCCTATAGGGGAAACTTTCATATCAAACTCCCGCACTCATCCATTATTTTTTCTAATGCATTCGACCTTTATTTTAGCCATTAGTTCTTCATTCCTCATTTTTCAAACACTACGAATATGAAGGCCAAGGCATATTAAACCACTTAAAAAAAAGTTTTAAATGATTCTTTGCACTCTACACTCAATATTTAGATATTCTGATTTATAGTATGAATGAAAACCAATCAGCAAATATTTACTTAGGCTATTGTCTCAGTAACCTCAGGAACTAAATAAAACACCAACTCTAACCTTTTGCATGCATGCTTTATGTATCTGTGTCATGCAAATAATTTTAACAGAGAAATTAATGGTAAACCAAAAGAGCTAGAAGTAGAGATGAGGCAAGTGGTCAAAGATAGAAACAGGGAAAGAAAATCTGTACTTTTAACCATAGAAACACATAAAAATGAAGCTAGGCAGCCACAGTGTGTGATTATTTTTATAACAGTGATGACTTAATATACCAAATACTAGAGTATGTCTCCATATCTTTAATTAACTTCATTTTTTAGCCCTTCTATAAAAAAAGTAACTTTTTGATATTGCAAAAAAATAACTCTGATATTTACAATGTTTAATATTTACTTTGATTAAAATACTGAACCCAAGATATTTTCTATGATTATAATACTGTGTAATTAATCCTATTACTTAAAATAAATTATTTTTACATTTTGATTTATTTTTAAGATTTTTTTTATTGATTTTTAGAGAGAGGAAGGAAGAGAAACATATATTGTTTTGCCAAATTTTCTCATATTAAATTTCTACAAGTTATATATTTAACAAGTTATGTATCTTCTACATGCAATGCACTCTTGTAGATATTCAAGAATTCTAAAAGTGAATAGGATTGTTAATAGATTGACAATGAAATAGGTAAGATTATATACATACACAACTATATACAATATAAATTATAAAATCAGTACCTTAAAGATGTTACAAAATGTTGTTATGGTTCTCAAAATAAATCTGATTACACATAAGAACTCAAAATCCTTCACAGAAATGTGATAGCTGTGCTTAGGCCTAAAAGAACAGTAATATTCTATATAATAAAAGCCTAATATGCTAAGTGTCTGACTGTTTCTTCAACCATTCACTATGATGCACACTGACCACCAGGGGGCAGATGATCTGACCGGCAGGTAGCTTGCTGCTAGGGTCCAGCTGATTGGGACTGGGCTAGATGGGATGAGCACACCCTGGAGCCCTCCCCATGGTCACTCCCCAGGTCTGATCATGCACCAGTGGGGTCCTTTGGCCTTACCTGTGCTCTCTTGCAATCCAGGATCCTTCAGGGGATGTTGGAAAACCAGTTTGGCCTGATCCCTGCAGGCCAGGCCAAGGGATCCCAGTGGTGCATGAATCTGTGCAACAGGCCTCTAGTGTCTTAATAAAATAGAGCAAGAACAAATACTAGATCAAGAGACTAGCAAGAAAAAAAAGTGGAAATCTGAATAAACAAAGAGTATACTTGAGAAGATATACTTGACCTCATCATAAGAAATTTTATCAATATATAAGAAAAAGAGCGATCAAATCTGATATAGAAACATGAATAACCTACTAAGAAGTTAGGAGTTTAGAAATAGTTCAGTGGCCAATAAGAAATCCCTAAAATCTTCTCATAGAAGGTAAAGATATTATTTATTCAGAATATTTTACTGGGTTCTTACCCTATGTCAAGAGAGACATAGCTCACTTAGTTCACATAGCTCACATAGACTTAGTTCACTAAGGATTTTGTAGTATAATGGATGGACAAAATACACAAATACAATGTAAGGTGATATACCTTATTATAGAGGTTGACATAAATTGCCTCTAGTGAAATTAACCTGAGAACTAAAGAATTATGAAGAGAGATATAAAGACTGAGAGGATAAAGCAATGAGAAATAGTGGCATGCCCTGGAAAAGCATCTGCAGTTTGGAACTCAGTAATTAGATTTGAATTCCAGCACAACCACTTACTATCTCTATAACCTTGAACTACTTGCCTGACCTTCCTTAAATTGAGTTTCCACAAAACTATAAGATACGCTAATACTTCCTACCTCCTAGAAACTTTTGAACATTAACTGAGATAATACCTGAAAAACAGTTGGAATCAAGTAGGCAATCAGTAGTGGTGGCAATTAGTACAATATCTAAAGTAAAAGGAAGTGGGAACTGCAGTGGAGTGTTGGCAATCCTATATAATAAAAGCCTAACATATAAATCGGCCAAACAGTGAAACAACCAGTCAGTGGGGGGTGGGGCCAGGGAGCTGCTAGCCAAGGCTGATGCCAGCAGGCAGAAGGAGAAGATGGCAATTGGGGGGTGGCAGGAATCAGTGGTGGTGGAGAGGCGATAGAGGGACTCCTTGGGGGCTAGGGATTGTGCCTAAGTCATAAGTCAGACATCTCCCAAGGGCTCCTGGACTGTGAGTGGGCTCAGGCCGAGCTGAGGGACCCTCCCACATGCACTCATTTTTGTGCACTGGGCCTCTAGTGGAAACATAAAGAAAAAGTGGAAGGAAGGTACATTCAAAAGCACACTTTCTAGCGGTGGATCTCAAACTATTTTGTGACTTTTTAAATATATTTTTATTGATTTTTTACAGAGAGGAAAGGAGAGAGATAGAGAGCTAGAAATGTCGATGAAAGAGAAACACCAACCAGCTGCGTACCGGGGATGTGCCCACAACCAATGTACATGCCCCTGACCAGAATCAAACCTGGGACCTTTCAGTCCACAGACCGACGCTCTACCACTGATTCAAACCGGTTTCGGCTATTTTGTGACTTTTTTAAACAGCACATGTTTCCTTGCCTCAACCAAAGATATTCTGATTTAGCAAGGGAAAACTGAGACAAACCAGGTGATTCTTGATTTATAGTCTAGATTTTGAAAACAATATCCTATTGGACTTGGTTACTGGCTGAATATAGGGAGAAAATAAAAGGGAGGATTCAAAAATGCTAAAAGTAGATGTTATTAACTCAAATCTTTGACATGCTAATGGATGGAATCCAGAAGAACCACCTTTGAATATAGGTTTGTATGAATGTTTGCTGAGAAGAATATGCAGAGCCTTCATCAGAAACTAAACGGGATTTCTATTTCAAAAAGTTTAACTGCATGATTTACACAATGAGGGTGTAACAGGGATAATGATTAGCAATTGTAATGGACAAGTCACAGCAATTTATTTAATCTGAAATACATCCTACTGGCAATTGATTATGTGACCAGAAATTAGGTACATAGTTTGTTCCAGAAGGTAAATTTAAGAGGCATCTGTGAAGGAGAGGGAAGAGAAATACCATGGGAATGGGTCACAAATGTTCAAAAGAAAAAAATGAGGGGAGAGAAATAAAGGTTGGCCAAGACTTAAAAGTTTGGATAATGCTTTCATAGAGTAGATAAAAAATGAGCACCCAGTGGAAGAGACCAAGAAAGAGAGACATGAGCTTAGTCAAGAAAGCCAAGAGAAGTGAAAGGTAAAAAAAAAAAAAAAAAAAAAGGTCAACAGTGTTAAATAGCACAGAGATCAGCTACTGGGAGCCAAATAAGGATATTCATATTGCTCATCCAGTCATTAGCAACATCAGCACAATTTCCAGAGAACAGATTGGAGTTAAGGTGCAAAGGGTTAACGAAGGACTGAGTGAAAATTAATTAAAATACTTATTTTAAGTTCATAATTTGCATTTTCTCTGAAGAGAATGGCATTTCAATTAAAGACCTCTTTGAATTTTCTCTAAAATTTTCACTAAAATTAAATAGCTTACTCTGATAACAAAAGAACCACAATTTTAGAGGAAGGCAAGACCACTGAGATGCAGCCTTAGGCTTAATACCTAGAATTTTCCATTTCCAAATGAGGAATGTCCTCAGTAGCCATAGAGACTAATTCAAAAGCCAATTACTTCTGTGTGCCTCAGTCCTCTACTTAGTCTGATTTGTGGTGAAAGCTGCACACAGAGGGAAAATGTCAAATAAAACATTCACTGTCTCCATAAAAAAAAAAAAATTTAAAATTTAAAATTAAAAAAAAAAAACCTCGTACTACAAGATGATAATCCTGCTTCTTTGAACTAGCTAAAAACTGACCTTCCCTCACTCAAAACTGCCTGTAAGAGTCCCAGGACAGGTTGTTCTGACATTCTTTTAACATCATCTCATCATCACAGCCAAAACTAATCACAAGAATATTACCCGTTGACAGGTGCATTTATTCTGTCAATTAAATCAGATGGTTAAATCGAAATGTGCCCCAAATCTCTCTTGTTTGCATTATCCATATTGGCGTTTCTTGGCCGTGGTTCATGGCTGGCTGGAAGTCGTCCAGCCCCCACAGAGTCACTTTGCAATATTGTGCCAGCAAGTTTCCATGCTCTGCAGCAGCCGCTCCGGAGAGGCCAGAACAGCACTACAGGACTGACCTGGAATGTTATATTGCTTCACTAAGATTTATTAAAAAATGGAAGGAGGGAGACTTAGATCAATGTTTTTGGAATAGAAGAGGATATATCACTTCATGGCTAAGCACAGGTGACACGTGGGCAATGAAGCGGAGATGCTAAAGACAGTGAAAATGGCTAGAAGGAAGATAAAACCAGCCATGTGCCTCCAGCTTTCCGCCTCTTTTCGAAAACCCCCCTCCACCAAAGAGGCCAAAGAAAAGCAGTCCCCTGAAGACCAGTTCAGACCATTCTCCTAAGAAGATATGCATATATACCCTAGTGAGTATGGAGCCTAAATTCTGAACCACATTTCCCATGTTCTCCAAACAGGGAATTAGTTCTGGCCACAATAGCTAATCACAATGAGGCACATTAGGCTCAGGTCTAGGATTCTAGCCCCTGGCAAACAGTTGAAGTGCCAGGATATTTTGACTCCCATTTCGAAATTACTTGCTTTATTTTCAGCCAGTGACACCATCTAAGCATAAGTATAAAGATCCCTGTTTTCTCTCTGTGTGTGTGTGTGTGTGTATGTGTGTGTGTGTTGTAATGTGCATTTGAAAAGCAAATAGCTATGCTTTGGAGAGTATGAATAGAAAACACAAAATGAAATGAAGAGGCAATGAGTGAAAAATATCTAGGGTGTGAACAAGAGTTGACATGTGAGGCTATAATGGTAAAATCGTTCGAGAATGTCACGTCCTCTAAAGGTATGTTTGGATAGAGCTGCAAATTTCATTCCGTGCATTATCTACCTAAAAGGCCCTAATGGTCTCTTGGAAACATTTCAGTATGTCAAATAAACATACATGTAGACTGCTGTTTTTAAAGCTCAGTATTGCATTATCTCGCCTAAATATCAGAAAGTTCTCGATATATGTAACCATATTTAGCTTTTATATCAATGTACATTACCTACCTAAAAAGCTGAGGCGATTTTCCACAATTTTTTGGCTAAATTAAGATTTTTATATTGATATCATGGCATAAGATTTTAGCCACTCAATTCTTATTGACCCGAGTGGTTCAGTACCCTCAAACCATTTAAAGAGTATAGATACATGATTTATCTTTGAGGACAGTTACAGTCAATAAATATCTGTTCCGGCCAATTTGAAACATAGGTATTCTATATCCTTAAGAGAAGATGTTGTAGCCAATTTTGCACATTTTTATCTGAGCACTTCTAAAAAATATGTATTTTATACCCAACAGAAATATTTGATCTCCAGCTTGGGTAATTAGCATTTAGGACATAATAAAAACATATATTAAGATTGTCAGGGGGGAAATAGCCATCAAGTGTTCATTCTAACCAGTTCGGGGATTTATCATTCAGGAGTTCTGCAATATCACAGCCAGTTCAGCAAGACTGAGTTGCTCCCTGCTGAGGATGAGAAATGGGAAAAGGATTCCAACAGGACCAGATGCACAGCAAGGCTTAATCTGCATTTAAAATAATTATTTCTCAAGGATGCAGTTAATAATCAAAGAGGATCAATTTGTTAAAGTTTGAAGTCTAGCATATAATTTTTTTATGTGACTGGGATGGTAAAATATCTCTTGGATGTTCCACTGGACAGGCTAACATAATAGCTACAACTAAAGAGCCACCACACCTAATGCCAATGTGAGTGCCATATAAAAAGTTACAATTTACTTAGGATTTTTGTGTCTCAGGTATTGTGTCAATTGCTTTGCATATATTGTCTTATTTAATTTTGGGAATGAGTCTATGAAGTATGATGTATCATACTCATTTGACAGATGAAGAAACTGAGACTCAAACAGTTTCAGTAACTTGACTATAACATGTAAATAAAGCAGCTGGCATTCAAGTTCAAGTCCTTCAGACCCCAAAGCTTGAACATTAAACTTCTATATTTCACTGTTGTCCTTGACCATGCATGGTATATCCAGACAGGATGGAGATAATTAATTTTTATATTAAATTACTTAAAATGTTGCACCTTGTTAAGATGCAGAGAGATATAGTCTCCTTTAGGAGAAAATGAATCCTGAAGAATTCAAACTCTTTATTAAAGAGGGAGAAGGGGAGAGGGATAACAGGAGCAAAAGAGAAGGGAAAAAAGAAATCAATGTTACAGTAAACAGAGACTCTTGAACTTAGCCACATTCTGATTTTGATTATTTCTTAGAAGACTGAGATCCACCTAAAACCTTGATAATTTTCAAGATTTGCAAAACATTCAAATGGTGAAAAATTATGGTTAGACATGATTTTAAATAAAAAAATTCAGACTCTAGTAAATAAATAGTTTAATTATCCACAAGGTTATTAGTTATTAATTTGGGGTATTCTATTACCATATATGCTCTACTTTATCCTACCACACTTTACTCTTTCTGTATGTACATTGCAATAAATCTAATTAGCAATATATAAATAACGTATCTGTTAGTTGAGATAAAAATAAGAAATCCCCAGATCATCTCAATCTTTTAGAAGTTAATGAAGGCTACTTATTGATGGCATCCTCTTGTCCTGGGTTCCCAATCCTAGGTAGTCTCTGACCTAAATGTGTTTTACTTATTGGATTCTAGCACCTCTGGTCTAGTTCTAATAGGATTCTCAGGGGCGTTTCACTTCTGCTCTTTCCAGGGCTCACTCTTGGGGAAAACATTTTCAATTCCTCAAGATGGACCCCATTACTTTCCAGCTCACCCTTAGTTTAAAACAAAAAATTATAATTCATTTCTTCCTGCATTTTTTGGATGGATTCCAGTGTGGGAAGCCACTAACCTAATTTTTTAAAGTGCTCACAAATAAACTTTCCTTATACGTATTCAGCGTAATAGTGGTGCTGTGAACCTATAAGGATGATCTCATTGCCAGCCAACAGCATCAAGTGTTCCTCCAATCTTACACACCTAAATCTTTTTATATATATAGTTTATTGTTTTAGAGAGAGAGGAATGGAAAGGGAGAGAGTGAAACATTGATGTGAGAATATACCATTAGGCTGACTCCTGCACGCCCTCTACAGGAAATTGAGTCCATAACTCAGGTGCATGCCTTTGACTGGGAATGGAACCGGCAACCTCCTGGTATACAAGATGTTTCCCAATAACTGAGCCACACTAGCCAGGGCCACATCTAAATCTTTCCTACCGAAATAAGTTAGAACTTATTTTAACTCTCACCTTTTCCACTAGTCTCTCTTATAGAAGAGAGATCTTTCCATAATGAACACTTTAGGTAAAATGATCTTCCATAACCTTTGTTTTTTTGTAATCAGTCATGATGGTTTCTGCCTAAGTCATGTATTTTTACATTCAACTGGGTACAATTCAATATCGGAAACTGTTGTTCAGCTGTCTGTATATCTCCCCGAAATACAAATCTCTACATCACAACCATAAAATGAGAGAACAGACTTTGTTTTGTATTTCTTTATTATGCTCTAATTCAGTTTACTAAGAAAAAAGTATATTTAAGTCCTTAAAATTTTCCCAAATATGTTTCCAGCATGTTTAAAATACAGTGATGACACAAAAATAGTTGTTGAATTTAAATAGAACCCTATCACTTTTCGTGACTTCAATTTTTAAGATCCTGCTTCTTAAAGAAACCCTTTCCACCTTCTGATTATTGGCCAACAGGAAATTAAAACCTGTTGAAACCAACAACATCATGTTGGATGCAGAAATGCGAGACTGGATAGCCTCTCTGCTCTGGCTTTGGTTTAGCCAGCATTAGTTCTGAATGTGGTCAACAATAGACACTGGAAGCTGGTTTAAATGAGTCTGTATAAAACCATTACCACTAATACACCCTTTTGATAGAACTATCAGCACCATTCAGAATTTGATAAAAGCTATGTGCTAAAATAAAATGTAAGAGCAAACACCAAAATTCCATAAACAAATTAGGTCCATGTTTGAATTAATTTAATATAAGCTCACTCAACTCAGACTTGACTTTTATTCCTACGGTCAAGTAGGCATCATATCAATGTCAACAAACATGAAATGGGAGAAAAGAGGGCTCTGGAAACTGGCCATATTTTTCAGATTCCATTCCATATGAGGGTGTGTTTTTTTTTCCTTTGGGTTGAGCCTTGGCACCATTAATGAGTGACTGCACTTGAGAGTAAATGAGTATCGACCATCTGACTTCCATTTGTCAGGAGATTTCTGATAAAAACAAAAATGAATGCATGGTAAAGTCTGGACTACCTGTGCTTCCCAGGGCCTTGGCATATGACTAAGCAAATATACTAGCCCAAGCCATCCACCTTTCCAAACAAATGGGCTTGGATCCAGAAAACACAAATCTTATAAGGTTGCCTGGACTGCCAGCTGCCTCAATCTTAGCACAACGATTTAATGTATTTTAAACAAATGTAACATAAGGAAAAAATGCTTTGTACAAATTGGTCATCTGTTGTTTTTCTGGCTGGCACCATGATTTATGTAATATATCAGTAAAACGACATCTCTCTATCTGTCTCTTGGATAACAAAGTACATATGAAAGTTTCTGTATAGTGCTTTAACCCCCTGCCGCCTAGAAAGGCCCTACCAACTATTTCTTATAGAGCATCTATAAGTAAGTTAAAGACGTTGTCAAATATTCAAGTGTTTTATTCTTTGCCTATTCCACATTCCTTCTTCTGAAAACTATCATGTTTCCCATAACCAAGGCTGCAGCATTATTTTTCTCATTGTAAAAAATCAGCACTCAAGATTTGAGTGATAGCCACTACTATTCAACTAGCATTAAATAAATTGTAATTATATCCCAAATTAGTCTTTGTTAATTTGGTAATAATTATAAAGATCACATGTCTCTATTTAAAGTCTATTCCTTCTATTCTCAAGGAACAAATAGAAATAATACATTCCTCCAGTGTAGCAAAGCATAATGTAAATCTTGTGGTTTTGGTAGAGTACCAACAACAGGAATGACATCAGCACAAATCACTGGAGCATGAAATAGAATAATTGTTTTTAACCTACTTTGGATCATAAACACTCATATTGTGAAAATCTTAAGAAAACTTGGGACCCTTTCCCTGGAGCAGTGTATATTTGCTCTTACATAAAATGTTGCATAAAATTTCAAGAAGTTCACAAGCTGGAAGTACATGACAATATGATTTTTTTAAATGTCTTTCAAAGATAAAGCATTGTTTTAGTTCTCTAATTAATCCCACAGGAATAACATGGTGGATTTGTGTTGTAGATTGCTTGTAACAATTGTTTCTGGGCTAGTTAGCTTTCTTTGGAGCTAATGAAGATGGAGGTCATAGATTCAATTCATTTAGGGGTCAGTTGGTTGTCATACAAAGAAAAGACCTTTGCCATATTGCTGGCCTGCCATCTTGCAAATTTATGCATTTTTCTCGCCAATGAGAAGATGGATGGCTAAGAAAAAAAATCATTTCTTCTGGAAGGAAAATTCATAAGTGCTTTTCCTTGCTTTGGAGATATCAATAATTATGTAATTATTGGAAGACCCAATGTGTTATAAAGAATAGGAGAGTCAACAGAGTAGAACCAAAGTCTGCCATGAACTAGATGATTATGTGACTTTGAGCAAGTTATTTGGCTTGTCCTGCTCTGTTTTCTCATTAAATAAGAAACCCATACTAGATAATTGGAAATACTTTAACTAGCAAATTCTAATATTAAGGATCACCATATGTGAGGGAATAAGAATTGCATATAGTAGCAAAAATGAAACTACATGCAAAATAGGTAATCCCTGACAGTATCACATGATTCCACAATAATACAAAGTTCTCAGAGTGAAGCATTTTTTTGTATATAAATTATTAATTTTTTACAGGGAGGAAAGGAGAGGGATAGAGAGCTATAAATTTTGATGAGAGAGAGACATTGATCAGCTGCCTCCTGCACACCCCCTACAGGGGATGTACCCAAAACCAAGGTACATGCCCTTGACCGGAATTGAACCTGGAACCTTTCAGTCCACAGACTGACACTCTATCCACTGAGCCAAACTGGTTTCTGCCAGAGTAAAGCATTCTTATTGCTATCATTGATTATGGGGGGAATTTAATTCACAATAAATGCTACATAGTGGTTTACTTTCATAATTGATGTACATGAATTTACATTAGTAGATATATATTTGATATTGGAGCCTGTGCTCCTTAGCTTCCAAGGAAGAAAATGCACATGCACCAGTCACTTAATAAAGGAGGAGAATATGATTTGGAACACATTTAAAACCTTTGCAGTTCAACAGAAAAAGGGCAGGGAAAAATCTTAAAAGGAACCAGTTTCTTCTGTATGTTAGAAATATTAGATAGTTTCTCTATATAGGCTGATGAAATAAAGTACACATTAAGCATATAGTTACTTAACTTTCGCTACTCACTGTAAAAACACTACCTATCTTTGAAGTCTCTGTATTTCAATTTGATGCCCAACACACACACACTGGATAAAAACTGTTAATTCCTGTTTCATGGTTTTGGTTTTGTAACACCAAAAGAAAAAAAAAAAAGCTTCTATTTAATTTGTTTTCTAGCCTGATAATTTGGCTACAGAGCTAATACCCATTTAAGGGAATATGGTGTGGGACAACTGTGCAGCAATATCAAGTGAGGAAGCCATATGTTTCTTAGCCCCACCGTACTGTTTGTGACTGCCCCTCACCCGTTGTGGATTAGCTTTTTTTTTTTTAATCAGATAGGCCTGGAATGGATAGAATGCCTTTTTTTTTTTTTTTTACAGGTGTTTGGTGGCAACCACATGCAAAATAAAGATCTCCAAGGGGCGTAAGACTATGTAAAATATCCAGAAATAGCAACTTGTTTTCACTTAAATGCAATCCACAGAGGTCTGCTTCAGATTCTTAAGTTATAGTCTTATCTTTATAGATCATAACTGGCTGCCTACCTCTAGATAGCTCGCACAGTGCCTAGGATATTCAGAACTGTCTGGTTTTGCTCACATTATAGTTTTGTCTAGAAAAGTACTAGAAGCAAACTTATTATACCACTGGATTATGACCCAAACTGAAAATACATTTCATGAAAAAGACAGCTTTGTGTAAAATTCCAGGAAAGGTGAGGAGATTTAAAAAGAAATGCATCATGAAATACATCCACAATATAAAGCCCCCCTTTTGCAAGTTGTCATGGGAGTCTCTTGTAGCTTGCTATTTTTTGCTACCATCTAAGATACAGCAGCAACAGACAGAAACACACCATAAAGTCAAGAGGGCCCTCAACTACGCAGAAGGTTAAACATGGACACGGGCAACTCGCATCATCTGAAATTATATTATCGTGGTTTCCTCGAGCTCAAGAGAAATCTCTCCCACTGACTCATTTGCTGCCCAAATTAAAGTGTAGGTGCACACAGCCTCAAAGAGGAAATCAAACACGAGAGAGGGTATAAAAACAATACAAGTGGAGAAGCATGAGGTTTATATTTTTATGCTAATGTGCTGGTAAGAAAAGGACTCCATTTGGGGAGCCATAAAGAAGGGGGTGGGGGAAGGCTGCGAGCAGATCTCAGTAAAAAAAAAACACAGAGGCTTTCTATGCAGATGGGGGATTTAAAAGAAGTAAAATGATAACCACATAGTCAAGAGACTAGAAAAGAGACCTTGATGTTTGATAGTTGTAATAACCTGCAGAGTGCTCTAATGGCTCGGGGATCAGGTGCAGAGCTACAGCAATAACGAGAACTGAATAATTATCTCGACCATATCTGTATCACCAAAGTCCCAGCGTATGAGCTATATAAGGAGGCTTCTGCTGCCTCTCCAAGATTTCCTGAAATGTTAAATCACTGATTTGGGAGCACTTCCAGCATTAGTACTGCCCAGTTAGAAAGAAATAAAGCCCAGAATTCTCCTGTGGCAGTTCTAATGTCTTTGTTAATTATGAATTATGGGTAAACATGCAGACTCACAGAGGTCACGGCTGTCAGCAACAATAGTTTTCAAGAAGGATTTTTACGAGGGTCTTTTTCACTCCACCATAATGTCCATTTTATATACATAAACAGAACCAGGCATACAAAAGATGATGTTTGCTTTTTTTTTAGGGGAGTTGTATTTTTTCCCCTTTTCCCTCCCCCAACCCCCTCCCCTGCTGTAGAGGCATGCAGCCACAGCCAAGCAAAGCGTTTCCTAACCAGAGTTCTCCTCTGTGACTGACAACAGCTGCACCATTCCCAAGGACTAGGCTGAGACAGTCGCTGGGGCTGAAGCTGGGTTAATGATCAGATACTGAAAACCACCTCTTCCTTGTTAATAGAGTAAGCGGCCAGTTGGGTAACCCATCCACAGTGGTCACCTTTCACATACAATGGAGAAACAAATGCTGCGTACAATATGCTTGATTAACCCCACTTAAATGGCAATGCTGATCTCAAATTTATCCCAAGAGTGTATATAAACAGGATTAAAATTATATTGTGTGTGGATCCAGCCCAACAAAAGCAACTGGCACAAAATTATGTTAATTAGGTGTTAGAGGCTGTAACTCACTCAACTTTGTCATTAATTCTTTTTGTCCCATCAAAGGACTTCTGGGCCTTCCCATCAGACCATGTGAGTGTAGAATAAAGGAGATCCTCAGTGGGTGGTAATTCACTCTTGTGCCTCAGTTTCACACATAATGTGTAGGTAAGACAGTACAAGCAGATTGAAATTTGATCAGAATATTCAGAAAATCTGTGACAATCTTTGCACATAAATTTTCCCAGGAAGACGGTATATCTAAAAAAATTGGCTTGGCAAAATTTACCATGCTGACCTTCAAACAACAAATTATTTTAGCATCAGTACTCACTTTGGAGGCTATTTTCTTTGCACATAACAAACTTTGGAACTGCATTAACCACTCCATATAGAAGTAAGTTTCAATGCCAGGCCCTCCTCATTTATCTTTCTTCCCTTTCCTTTCTTAGTCCGTTTAAATGACTTTTTTTTTTTTTTTTTCATCAGAGGGCCGATGAGTCCTTTCCAGGTTCTAGCTCAGAACAGATGTCACAGGGCAACCTCCCACTTACCTTTCTTGAAAAGATCCTTTGTTTACTTGAACTGACTTTTAAGATAGGCCAAGCAAGGTTAACCATACCCCAGGTCACATAAGAGAAGATTCACTATAAAGAAACTTCGTCTTTAGTTTTACAGGCAACAGAGAAATCAAAGTTAATTCAAAGGCCCAGAGAGCACACAGGTAACTCCAATAGCCAAACAATGGTCTGCCCAGCCCAAGTGCTTACCAACAACATGACCTAACTGTACACATCTGAGCTATCTGCAAGCCTTTCCATTTTAAGGAGCATTATCCTATTTTAAAAACTGTTTCCTGCCCTCGTTGGTTTGGCTCAGTGGATAGAGCATCGGCCTGTGGACTGAAGGGTCCTGAGTTTGAGTCAGGTCAAGAGTGCATGCCCAGATTGCAGGCTGGATCCACAGTGGGGAGAAGAGGGGTGAGTGTGCAGGAGGCAGCCAATCAATGATTCTTTCTCATCATTGATGTTTTTATCTCTCTCTCCCTCCCTCTCTGAAATCAATAAAAATATATTTAAATAAATAAATAAATAAATAAATAAATAAATAAATAAATAAATACTATTTCCTAATAGAAAGAGCACCTAAGAGTGAATTGATATTTCTCAACCAATTCAGAAGAGTTAATAAAGAACAGTCCCACAGCAAATGTGCCGCGTTTCAACCTTCCCAAGGCCTACATTTCACTCTGCCCTGCTAGGAAGGATAGCTAGAGGCATTGAACATTTCTTTTACAAGAACTCATAAGAAATTTAGAAAACCAACACATATTGAATTTCTATGATGGAACAGGCATTGCCTTCCCAATCATCCCATGAACTTCTGCCACATTATTCTTCAACCCTGGGTAGGTTTGAGATAGCTTCTATACCCTAGGCCTCACACCCAAGGATTCTGATATGACTGGTTATGCAGTTAACACATATTTGTCATCATTATTAACCTCACGATGTAGATAAAGTGCATTAGTCAATCAAAGTTTAAAAAGGAGGTGGGGGAGTGGAAACCGGTTTGGCTCAGTGAGCACTGGCCTGCGGACTGAAAGGTCCCAGGTTTGTTCCGGTCAAGGGCACGTATCTTGGTTGTGGGCACATCCGAGTAGGGGGTGTGCAGGAGGCAGCTGGTCGATGTTTCTCTCTCATCGATGTTTCTAACTCTCTATCCCTCTCCCTTCCTCTCTGTAAAAAATCAATAAAATATATATTTTAAAAAGGGGGTGGGGGAAATCTGTCACTAGTATTAATGGGAAATTCCAAAAATATAAAAATAGATATATAGATATAGTTTTCTTAGAGAATAATGACTTATAGGAAATCTGATCATAAATACCTTTAAGTTCCGGGAAAGCTTAGTAAATAAACTATATTATTCTGAATAATAGGTAAAAATGTGGAACTAAGGAAGAAAGAGAAAACTGAATTCAATATGCAAGCCAAGTGAAAGTTAAGGCAAAGCCTCTCTGACTGACACAGAAGATATGTGACTTGGCTTCCTTGAGAAGCCACGTGGACAAAAAAGAAAGTAGTAATGAGAGAAAAATTCAGCGTAGCAGATAAAATGAGCTACTTTGCTTAGCTGATTTTGAATAGGAAAAAAAGAAATTGTTTGATAGAGCCCATAAACCAATTCTTTTTTCATAATTTCTTAATTCTGTTTGGATTAAGAAATCAAACTACGTCCCCTAGAAGCAAAATAATTTTTACAGTATGTAACAACAAATCTTGCTATATTTAATTTTATTATTTTTATTTTATAAAAAGTCAGCTTCTGCTCCAGATTACCAGGATTCAAAGAACCTCAGGAGCCAGGAGGAATAAGGTAAGGCTGATCTTGAGTTTGGCAATAGCTATTGTGAGGGAGGCAATTTGATCCATGCAAATGTCTCCTTGAATCAAGCTTCTATTTTCTCCTTGCTCTCATTTTCACTTTTGCCTTTTAATGTTTCCTGAATCTATTCTAAGTGTCCTTTGCCATGGCAACACCTGCAGGTGAAGGCCCTGCTCCTCGCTGCCAGCCTCGCCAGTGGAGAAGAGGCAATTAATCACTGCACAAGGAGAGGAGTGCAATCTCCAAGACACCCAGGAACAATTTGGGTATGAGGGTGTCCCTGAAGCACCCTCTTCTCACAGGTGTTTAACCTGTTTCGCCATACACCAGGAAAAGGGAAAGTAAACAAAGACCCCTTCTTCCTCTGTTGTTAATTTTATCACTCTTCTCCCCAAGACCAACATTCTCTAAATTTGTACTAACAGCACCAAGGAATCAAAGTTACTTCAGCAGAATGTCAGAGGGCCCCAACAGTAGAGAAGGAGATCTCTGCTTGCTTTCCCTCTCCTACACCTTCAAGCCCACAAGGATCTGAGGCCAGTTCCAATGCTATCATTTAGATGCAAAATTACAATGGCCAGGACCAAGGCATATGACGTCCTTGCTTTCTGGGCCTCTGCCAATCATTCCCCACTTCTGAAAAGACTATTATTCAAAGATGTTTCAGTCAAATTACCTATGCCTCTTATTCATGCCATCAATAAAAAGAGAATGTTACCCACTTATGTTCGGTGTTACAGTCTTTCAATCCAGCTCTTAAAGCACTTCATGAACCCTCTTTGGGTGCAAAGAACTGCCTTTCTACCAATGGACAGACAGGCCCACAAGAGTCAAGAATCTGACCCAATGTCTGCCTCAAAGAAGTCAACATCAAGGCTAGCAAGAGGCCTGAAGAGCTGATTCTATCCATCCACTTACCCAGCTTCTCTTTGTTGGTTATTATTTCTACAAAGCTTTATATACCTAGGAGGTCAAGGAGACCACATATGACATTGTTACCCATTGAGAATCATTGCAACGTGTTTAATGTGATTTAAACTGTATGCAAACTTGCTATTTCTCTTTGTTTACAAAATTGAAATACTATTTTCCAAAGTTTGCAATACATGGACCTCACTCTTTTTATATACATATATATATATATATATATATATATATATATATATATATATATATATTTTTTTTATTGATTTTTTTACAGAGAGGAAGGGAGAGAAAGAGAGAGCGCTAGAAACATCAATGAGAGAGAAACATCGACCAGCTGCCTCTTGTACACCCCCTACCGGGGATGTGCCCGCAACCAATGTACATGCCCTGGCCTGGAATCGAACCTGGGACCTTTCAGTCCGCAGACTGACGCTCTACCACTGAGCCAAACCGGCTTCGGCTAGACCTCACTCTTATTCTGATTAAGATAATCACAGGACTTCGGTCTTATATAATGCCTGAAAATATAAATTCACAATATAAAATCTCTATGGCCACTTGTTTTGCTTTCAGGAAGTCCCTTCTTTGAGCATGGCTGTTAGTGACATTATATTTATTCCTCCACCAAATATAAAATCAGAAAGTTCAAGAGGAAGTTTTGCTGTAGGAACTTCTGGAGTTGAAGGTCAGGAGGTTAATAGCAGACAACTGACAAGCATCAGTCTCATGAATTATCTTGATGGCCCAGAGAATTTTCCCAGTGGTCACAGACTGCTCTATCCTCAGGTTCCATGAAATCAGTTTGACTACCTCTCCCACCTTTCTCAAGTAGTAAAATCTCTTTTTAGTTGTTCAGATCATTTTCTGTTATCCAATAATTGATTCTCTATGGGTTTTCAAATCTTGTCTTAGGAACCCAATATTCAGTCCTAACCACTGTCCTGTCAAACCCACTGCCATTTCCTTATAATTGTACATAAACTCTGCTAGAATTTAAGCTCCTAAAGGGCAAATATTTTTGCCTGTTATCTTCACTAGTACAGTTTAAACACCAAGAACATAGTACATAATCTGTGACATAGTAGGCACACAAAAAATTTATAG